>NC_133770.1:14438806-14505883 GCF_003597395.2 Chelonoidis abingdonii | reverse complement strand
CCAGCCGGAGTCCCGGCCGCAGGCCCTGCTCAGCCCGCTGCCAGCCTAGGTGAACAGAACCCCAGACCAGCAGCGGGCTGAGCAGGCCAGCAGGGTAAGATCAACATTTTAATTTCATTTTAAATGAAGCTTCTTAAACATTTTGAAAACCCTGTTTATTTTACAAAATACAACACTAGTTTAGTTATATAATATATAGACTTATAGAGAGAGATCTTCTAAAAAACGTTAAAATGTATTATCGGCACTTGAAACCTTAAATGAGAGTGAATAAATGAAGACTCGGCACAGCACTTCTGAAAGGTTGCCGACCCCTGATCTAAATGGTAATTCTTAGCTCCACAGCCCAAGCCCCATGAGCCCAAGTCAGCTGACCCTGGCCAGCCAAGGCCATGCCTCAGCTCCTTTATTCCAGCATAGATGTACCCATTACTTCTTCTCTTGCTGACACTGTGTGTGGAAAAGACAAGACTGGCAAGTGTTGAAGTCTTAAGGACTGTTCTTTACATTGTACAAGTGATCAGGACATGTGTGTCATCACAGTGCTCAAGGAGCAGATGCTAAACTCCCATTAAAAACAACTGAAGCTAGTCAAATCCCCCAAACAAATACTTGACTGCGGAGCAGGGACCATGTCTCTGAACGAGTTTGTATGATGCCTAAGGAATGAGACTCTAACTCTGATTAGAGCTCTTAGTGCTGGTAGAATCTAAATATTAAACAACAGAACTCAGCCGAATTTTTCAAAACTCAAAACCAAAAACAAAACAGAAAAAGGAAGAAAAATTAGACATTTTGTTTTGCCTGTTTCCCCACCAGCTATGAAGCTGGCCAAAAGCATTTCAGTTTTGGGGGAGTAATTCCAAACATTTTTTGTAATGTCTGCTGTCTTCTTTAAACAACACTAGCCACCATAAAAGTGTGGTGTTGCTTGTGCACAAGCTTTAACAAATAATCACCTCAGGACTGACCAATTTCCACCCAAAAAAGATTTTGGCAACTGGTGACTGTTGTTAGAGGCAGGGTTTTTGTAACCGGGTTGGTTCCAGGATATTAGAGAGACAAGGTGGGCAAGGTACTATCTTTGATTGGACCAACTTCTGTTAGTGAGAGAGAAGCTTTTGACTTAAACAGAGCTCTTCTTCAGGGCTGAGACAATCCCATCAACAGACATTGGTCCAATCAAAGATATTACCTCACCCACCTCAACTGCTGTTAGATCCAGTTTAGACTGGAAGCTTTGGGGCAGGGGCTCTTTTTGTTCATAGCACAAAGAAGTTCTGATCCATGACTGGACCTGCTAGATGCCTCTTCTTTCAAGCTAGCTCTGCTGATCGTGACCATGGAAAAAGCTGGTTTAAGGTTATTCTGTAGAATTGCAGCTGCTGTCTCATTATTATCATCTGTACTCAGGGCCGATGCAAGGATGTTTTGCGCCCTAGGCGAAACTCTCACTTTGTGTCCCCCCACACCCTCACCCTGAGGTGCTCCCCCCATCTGCCCTGAGGCACCCCCCTGCCACAGCTCACCTCTGCTCCTCGCATGAGCACAAGCACCCCAAGCACATAGTCGCTGCTTCACTTCTCCCGCCTCCCAGGCTTGTGGCGCCTAAGCTGATTGGCGCTGCAAGCCCAGGAGGCGGGAGAAGTAAAGTAGCTCACCCCTGCTCCGCCCCACGTCCTCCCCGAGCTTCACTTCTCCTGCCTCCTCCTCGAGCATGCTGTGACTGTTTCACTTCTCCCGCCTCCCAGGCTTGTGGCGCCAATCGGGGAGGAGGTGGGGCAGGGCTGAGCTGGGGCGAGGAGTTCCCCTGCGTGCCGCACCCCTCCCCCCATACTTGCTGCAGGCAGCCCTCCCTGTGCTCCCCTGCCCCAGCTCCCTCCCCCTAAATGCCAGCGGCTACCAGGGCAGCCGAAGATCCGGCCGCCACGGTCACTGCCGAAGAAAATGGCACCCCCCAAATGCCAGTGCCCTAGGCAACCGCCTAGGTCGCCTAAATAGTTGTACCAGCCCTGTCTGTACCATGGTAGCATCTAGAGGCCCCAACAAAAATCAGGGACCAATTGGACTAAGTGCTGTGCATGCACACTGCTAGACACAGTTCTTGCCTCAGAGAGCTCACAGCCTCTGAATGGATGCACATGGAAAAATACTTTCTCCAGACAATTTAAAAATCACCCACTTTGTTTTGTTGTTTAAAATGCAGTGTCAGATTAAAAGTCCCCAGCCCATGTGAACGAAAATCAGACAGCCCAGGATTGGGGATTGTTATGAAAAGAAGCCTTAGGATTGAAATGTTTGTCATCTTGACCTTGGAAGACCTCATTACCTACATTTCTCACTCAGACCTGAATTAGCACCATAACAACACAGGGCTGTAAAATTACATGTAAACCTCCCAGCTATTTCTGGTTTACAGAGGCTCTCTCTTTTTCAGTCTAACCTAGTTTTTCAGTGGAACCTTCCTAAGATCTAGAAAGAGACGTCCCAGTTTTCCTCCCTATGTAATTATATAAAGACAGGCCTATATTAGTGGCCTTTTGCTGCTTTTCTTGTCAGTTAAGGATGCAGTCCTCTTTGGAATAGTAAGGAGCTGGAAAGTGATTGACCTCTGACTCCTGGCTTCGGGCCCAAAAGCGAGATGGACGCAGCTTTCTTCTACTTTCCATGGCACATGAGAGCTTCCTGTTAAGCATGTCATCAGATGCTATTTGCATTGTCAAGGTCAAACCTCATTCTGCAGCTCCACAGGCTCAGAAGACCCTTCGTAGGGCAACCGCCCTAGCTGATCTGCAGCACTGAGACAGACGCTCTGATGGTGACGGCACTGGATACGGGTCTTGTCTTCACTATGTGTGTTCTTACAGTAACAATTCAAAGGAAGGCAAGGAAGTTTCATGTGAAAACTACAGTTAGCAACTGGGGGAGCCTCGTAAAACTCATAGGAAAAGTGCAAACTGCCTTGCCAGCACTAGGACTGTAACCTGAGCTAGCTCAGCCAAGCTAAGCATGCACGCTTTTTCTCACCTTGCTCCAGATATGTGGGGTCTTCAGGTGCAATAACAGAAATAACAACGCCTCTGAACCCCATGCTGGGGTGCAACACTCCCTGGCTGGCTCTCCTGGCAGCAGCACAGAGGATACAGGTGAGAATGTTGGTGTCTGGAGGAAGCAGAAGAGGACCAGAAAGGGAGGCCAGGCAGCGTGTACATAACTCAGCAGGCATCAGGGCTATGTGGTCGGCATGCTATAGAGTAGAGCAGCCACTCTCCATGACATGTTCCCTTAAAGACCATGTAAATTCCTTGCTAGGAACACAAAGAAATTCCTCCTTGGGGGACACACCACTGGACACATTTTGGTTTTGCAAAACCAGAACCCAGTGGGATCAGACTTGGATTCCATTTTTTTGAAAGCTCCAGTGCTAGGATGAAGGTGGGTTGGGATAAATGGTCCCAGTTCCGACCCGTCTTTACAAAAGAACTTTTTCCAGCTTCAGCCTGGAACACTTGGCCAGTGTGTTCCCATGGATTGTAATGGGCCTTGGAAAACGCCTTATATCAGTGCATCAGTTAAATGCCATTGAGTTCTGCAGATTGGGGTGTGTGTGGATGAAGAAGTAGATGTGTGTGGATGAGAAAAGGCCACGTAGCTGGATATGCCCTGGAAAATGTGACAGGCCATTCCAAAGCCCCGTGGCATGTGTGACATGGACAGTGCCTTGGCTCAGCTGGAAACTGAGTGCTAACAGAAAAGCAACCTGGAATGGACAAGACTTAGCAAGTTTGGGAGGCTGCTAGTGGGCTCTTCCTGACTGAGCGGTAGGTCTTGGAATGGAAGCTTGGGACTAGGAGTGAGACAAGCCTTGGGCCAGGAAGTAGAAGCAGGGGGGTGATGGGGAAGGGGAGAAAGGATGCCTCCTGGACACATCTGGCAATGCCTGTGGGATATGGAAGGCTTTGCTGGCTCTGAGTCTCCTGACTCATGCTGTATGTATGTCATAAGTAACAATAACACTGAATCAAAACCACATCCATACACAGCCTTTCCCTGTCTCCAGAAGCTTGGGGTTAAACTCACCCTTGGATCAACCCCACTGCAGTCAGTGCATTTATCTGGGGGGATGAGTCAGACACCCTCTCACCCCCAAATCTTGAGATTGCCCCCCAAATCATGATTAAAACAAAGTTATATTGTGTTTTTGATCTGTCATCTGATTTTCAAACTCCCCTGGCCCCTGACCACTCCTGGTGTGTGATAATCATTGTGGCCAACTCTCTAAGCTTCATAAAGAGAAGTGATTTGGGCCTCTTGATGGAGGACTCAACTGAGATCAAATTTACACCGATTTGTCACTAATGCTGCCTGATAATATACTGCTTCCAGCTTCCCCCCAAACCCCAACCTTTTAAATTAATTCTGTGCCCCCACAGACCCACATCTGCCTATCCTCAGCCCAGCAATTAATTGTGAACCTCCAGCCCTACATCTGCCCATCCCCAGCCACACATCATTTCTACTCCTCACCCCATCTCTGCCCACTCCCTCCAAACAACATTCCTCCCTGTCTCAGGCCTAATGGGCAGGGAAGCTCCAGGGCTAGTCACCCCCTGATCCCCCTCTCCAGATTCAGTATTGCAGAAACAGAGAGGGAAAGGGGGAGCAGAGAACAGACTGACTCATTTTTTCAGAGAAGGGGTATAGCAGGGTGGACCCCTGCTCCTACCCTGAAGGGGTAAAAACAGCCCTGGGAGGGGGCTGTGGCTGGAGAAAGCAGCTTTTAGGCTGGGCTGATTGGGCGAAGTGGCTGCAGCTGGGGCCACGCCCCAAACACTCAGCTGGCCCTATAAAGGTAAAGAAGCCAGGGGCAAGGAGTCTTCCTCTGCCTGTAGAGGGAGAGGGGCCTGGCTGTAGGGAGTGAGATATAGGGTACCTGAGTGAAGCAGGGCCAGGGAAAGGCTAAGGAGCTGGGGAGCTCCAGCCTGGAAAGTGCCAAGTTGCAGCCTAGCATCAGGCTAAAAGGTACTGGCAGTTGTAGAGGCAGCCCAGGGGTAGGCCAAGGCAGCAGGTCCAAATCCAAACTTGCCAGTGATGAGTAGGCTGATACTGCAGTCTACTCCAGGGCATAGGGGCTAGACAATGACTGGCTGTAGCCATATACTGAGGCAAGGTGTGGATAGTGGGTGGGGGTTCCCTGGTGAGGGGAGACCCTAAGACTTGGGGGTTACTGCCAGGGGGCAGCACCCCCATGTAAAGGGCACAAGGTCCAGGGAGGGGCACAGGGGCCAGATGACAGGTGGATCACTGGCCTGCAGAGGGTGCTCCTGAGCTGGAACAAGCTAATTCCCAGGAGTCACCAGCAGGAGGTACCGTAGGGGTGAGTCTGCACATCTACAAGGGGAAGAAGGCAGCAGAGGTGCCCTGAGCTGATGGGCTCTTTTGGCTCCTCTTCTCTCCCTCCCCTCTTGTGAGAATGGGGTCAGACGCTCCTTCTCCCTTCCCCTATGGAACCCAGAGGAGTTCTTGGGTAAGGAGGGGGGCAGAGCTCGGCCTGCCTCCTGAAGTAGCTGATTGGCTGCTCTTCCCCAGGAGATGAGAAAGTGGCAGCCAATCAGATGGGGTCTCCCCCCACCAATCCAGGATGAAAATCCTGTAAGATCTGGAGCTTCGGGTATCCTTAGGGGACAGACTCCAGCTGGGGCTCAAATTGCTTTAGGTCACAAGAGCTGCCAACATGGCTCACAGATTCACTTCATATGGTGAGCGCTCTCTGCACTGGAAGATGAGACATCTGTTTACGGTGATGGAGGAGGTGGGAGATGGGGAGGGGGCAGGAACAAACACTCCTCCACAATACTTCTGGCACATGCTCACGTATTGAATTTCTTACAGTGACCTGAGCAGTACAAAGAGGTACTGTCCACAAATATTTAGTCACCACGCAGCCAAGTATCCCCAAAAGCCCTTGCTCGTTTGCCTTTGCCTGAGCAATGGGCTTTGCTTACCATTGAAAGGAAAGATGGTGATTTATTTAGAGTCCCTGGGTTGGGGAGACAGCCATGTAGATCTATTCCTTTGGGCTTTGTGAATATAGAATACTCCTGTTTATCCAAAGTCCTACTATTTGAGCCTCTGTATTATCCTAATACCTTCCTTGTGCCCCATGTAGCTCATGCTGGGGGACAAAGAAGGGATTTGGATACCGTGCAGGTTCGGATAATAGAGCAAAGGTCCCTGGCCAGGACTGCAAGGAAGAGGATTACCCCTGGCCATAGAGGCAGCCACCCTGCTGCTGCTGGGCCTGTGACAGCACACGTGCAGATGGTTTCCAGCACTGCTGCAGGGCTGGTGACACCTGATCCCTGCAGGTGCAAGGTGCAGGGAAGGCTGCGGTTCTGGCAGGGCAGAGTCCTGACCGGGAGTCTCTGCTCTGTCTGTACTTTGCGCTTGCAGGGACTGGGCCCTCTTCAGCCCCGCTGTCATGGAAGTGCGTGAGCAGGACAGAATGAAGACCGCAGGCCAGGACTGCGAAGAGGGGGCGGACGAGCCCCTGGCCACGGGGGTGGGGTGGACCCTACTGCTGAATGGCTCCACTTGCCCTCTTGATTATCCAAACTCCCACTTAGCTGAACAAAATCCATGGCCCCTGCTAGTCAGATAATGGGGGGGGGGGGGTAGGCTGTATTCCACATCGGTCTTCTGTAGACTGTAAGCTCATTGGCGCATGGCCTATCTTGTATTAAAATGTGGGTATAGGGTTCAGCACAGCAGTGGTCTCTCTTCGGGGCAAGGGATGTCTATGGCTGTTTGTACAGTCCCCGGTCCAATGGGTCCCCTGTCTTGGCTGGTCGCTAGGCTCTATCATCATAAACAGGTTAATAATAATAACTCTGAATGGGGCCTCCAGACACTACTGCCATGCAAATGACGATGATGGTCCCTGTGCACAAACGCCAGATTTCCCCCCGGAGAGGCTTACATTTGGGCAAAGAATTCAAAGGATGAACACAAAAGCTTCGCCTCTTTGCAACCCCAAGAAAACATGACACTCCACCAAAAGCGAGACTCTGTTCACACTGCTCTCTGCAGGTCTGTCACCTTCCTGGCCTCCTCGAGTGTTAATGAACACTATAAACTTGACTAATGAGGGCAGCTGGCAAAGCTGAAGCCACCCAAGAAAAGGAGATTGGCTTGGAAGAGCAAACATCCTTTGCTTGAGAATTCCCTAGGGCCCCCAACTCCTGGTGACCTCCTTGTAGGCACTGAGTTTCAATGGGAGGTGGGTATCGATCTTTCCTAGACACCTTTGAAATTCTCAGCCTGACAGGTTATCAAAGCAGCCAACTGGGATAATAAATTTGCTGGTTCCTATTGGCTCCATATGCAATTGGAGTAGCAAAGAGGATGGAATGATTATCCTTGTGGTGCAGCCTTCTACCCATGGGGGGAGTCAGAAGGGCTGGGCAGCAAGAGGGGGAGCCTAAAAGGAAAGGTGATCAACAAAAATATCTGAACAAGAGAGGCTGACATGGGGGCACGTTGACCAAAAGCTGAGGTCTGTCTTTTTGAACACAAGAAGTTGTGTTTTGCCTAATACCAAGGCATATTGCCTTTCAGAGCAGGCAACTCACTTTTGTAGCCTTAGCCAGTGCACTACACATGCACAAATATTCATTGCTAGCTTACTGGCTTCAAAGTCCTCCTGTCTTACAGAAGATTTTTTTTAAAAACAGGAACTTAATGTGACCCAATGGAAATCACCCTGCAGGACACGGAACCTTCAACAGTACAGGTCAAATTTTATGGCTCCTCCAGGAGTATTCTCTAGAGCAGGTCAGAATTTCTTTTCCCCCTTGCAGAACATTGAGACTTTTCATCAAAAAATGTTTTCAGTCTGTGTCTGAAAACAAAAAAGAATTCAGACAAATGAAAAATTTTCTAAGAAAGCAGGCACTTCTTGCAAAATTTTCCATTTTGTCAAAAACCCAGACTTCCACTGAAAAAACTTTCAGTGGAAAAATTTTGACCAGCTCTACTATTTGCTCTGTCCAGCTACCATTTCTAAGATTATGGTTTGGGCACACCATTAATTTTTAGTGTAGAACCTTCCATTGACCTGGGGTTTGCTAAACTACCATCTTCAAAAACTGGCCACCTTTCTCCAATGACCAGCAACGATCTCACAGCAGATCATAGGCATCCACTTGGTGGGTGCTCTGGACTTGGAGCACCCATGGAAAAAAAACAATGGGTGCTCAACACCCACCAGCCACCTGCTGATAAGCTGTTCAGCAACTGGCGGGAGGAGTGGGGGAGGGGGCAGAGCGGGAAGAGGTGGAGCGAGGGTGGGGCAAGCTCAGGGTAGGGGGTGAAGCAGGAGTGGCAAGGGGTGGAGGGTTGGGGAGCACCCACCCGGAAAGAAGAAAGTTGGTGCCTGTGCAGCAGAGGACGTAGCCAGTTCTCCTATACAATTGTTTAATCTTATATTGAAAATCTACTAGAGTCTGTTTAAAGGCATGACATGAAATTTTACTATAAATAATGACAATGAAAACTATGGCTGGGAAAATATACCCATCAAGATGAAATTTCTTTGACTATTGTGATTGTGTTTGCTCACTGGCTCACCAATCCAGTCTGAAAATTAACGAGCACCTACTGTACTTTGGCAACTCTATCTGGGTTATAAAACTAAACAGCAATCAGAGCAGTAATGACCATTAATCTCATAATTGTGACTTTTTTCCTCTCTGCTTTGCTCTTTCTTACTCACCTCACTTCTGACTTGTCCTGAGCCAGCAGAACAGGATTGTTTTATTGACTTTACTACAATAAAGGTACGTTCTAAATTCCCTAGACAACGAATTCACATTTATTTGTTGTGTTACAGAAATATAATATTTGTTGTGAATTAATAGGAGAGAAAAGCACATTGTAGCCATTTGTCGACACGAAGATGGCTGTCGCCCCAGGGCAGGGGAAGTCACCGTTGTGTGCTTGAATAGAATCTAGTGCAATGTCTATGACTGGAGCCTCTAGGACAGCAGTTTTCAACCTGTAGTCCGTGGACTATTGTTAGGACTTCCCCTGGCCCTCCCTTGGTTCTCGTCATGCAGACAGAAAGCAGAAGGCCAGAGTCCATAGTGCAGGCAATGCCATGTTTCTTGGGGTTACCAAGCAAGCATAATCCACAGCTCTGTAAACCAGTAGAGCTTTTCATTTTCCCCCACCTCTTTCTTAGTAAGCTTAATGATATCTATAGTGCTCCCTATGGGCGGTGGGTATTGTAGGCAGGGGGAGGCTGTGCCTCCCCAAAAAGCCTAGTGTGGCCCCGCCTCCGCTCTGTCCTCAGTCCAGGCCATCTCCTGTGGTTCCTGGTGTTCTGCCCTGGCTAGCCCAGGTTGGCTAGGGCTGGCTGGCCTGCATCCCAAAGGGACTCAGGGTGGGTGGTGCTGGGGCCACGCTGCCTGGCGCACCAGGGCTGAGGGCACTGCAGCTCCACCGCCTGGTGCTCTGGGGCTGGCCACCTGGCACACAGGGGTTGGGGGCGCTGTGGCCACATTGCCCAGAACACCAGGGCTGGGGATGGCCCGGCTGCTAGGAGCACTGGGATTGGGGGGCACTGCTGCCAGCACGCTGGGGCTGGCCGCCCAGCGCACCAGGACAGACCACATTGCCTGGCCACCCAGTGCACTGGGGCTGGGGGCACTGGGGCCTTGCCGTCCGGCTGCCCAGAGCACCAGCCTCAATCCCTGCCCGCTTGGTGCTGGCGCCAGGGAGCTGCAGTGGGGTCCTCTGGGCTCATGCGAGGGAGGGGGGCAGAAGGGAAGGGGCTCGGCCTTGGCACAAGGGGAGATCCTGGGGGCTATCGTCCCCCAACGGATGGGTCACTGGCTGCCTTTGGTGCCTGCCTCTGGTACCACCCCTTACAATTTATGGTCATGTTCCATTTTGGAGGCTCTAATGTCTGGGGGCTTCGGTACCACCTCTTTTGTACCCCATGGGAGGGGTAGGGAGTAAGGTTGTGTTCTGGTCAGGGACACCTTTTCTTTGGCTTTAGTGTTCCTTATATCTTCCCTCCAACCCCGTTGCCCCTCTCAGCTGGTTGCTTGACCTTGTCTTGAGATAGGAGTCGAAGCAGTTGTATATTAAACTCCCACCACGTCCAGCAACTCTTTAGCACTATTTCTTATCTTTTCTCATTGTACTAAAAAACCCATCTGGTTGTAGGCAGAAGCAACACACAGTGTCTTTGTTCACATATGTTAAAGAGGATATAAGAATATCAAAAACCAAACGGGCAAACAAAACCCAAAATTCTATCTCAGGTTAATAAACAGGCCTAAATACTATATTACCATCACTAACAACTATCGCACTTCTACTTGAAATTTTTTAGGGGGTTGGCAAATAAAAGGTTGAAAACCATTCCCCTAGAAGCTACCATAATACAAATATGATTAGGGGGCTGGGGCACATGACTTACAAGGAGAGGCTGAGGGAACTGGACTGACTTAGTCTGCAGAAGAGAAGCATGAGGGGGGATTTGATAGCAGCCTTAAACTACCTGAAGGGAGGTTCCAAAGATGATGGAGCTCTGCTGTTCTCAGTGGTGGCAGACGACACAACAAGAAGCAATGGTCTTAAGTTTGCAGTGTGGGAGGTCTAGGTTGGCTATTAGTAAACACTAGTTCACTGGGAGGGTGGTGAAGGACTAGAATGCGTTACCTAAGGAGGTGGTGGACTCTCCATCCTTAGAGTTTTTAAAGGCCCGGCTTGACAAAGCCCTTGCTGGGATGATTTAGCTGGCATTGGTCATGCTTTGAGCAGGGGATTGGACTAGATGACCTCCTGAGGTCTCTTCCAACCCTGATATTCTATGATTCTATAATAAAAGGGAGAGACTTTTGCTATGCTCTCTCTTTTCCACCTTGATCTACAAATACCACCACTAAGCAAGTGAAGTGCTAATCAAAGGGGAGAGCCTGGCTGAAGGGCAACCAGCCAGCCTGTGGTGAGAAGCATCTAAGTTTGTAAGGGCACTGACAGTGTTAAGATCAACTTGAAAAGCGTTTTGTTTTTATTGTATTTGATCAAATTTGATTTGTTGTGCTTTGACTTATGAACGCTTAAAATCTATCTTTTGTAGTTAATAAATGTGTTTGTTTATTTTACCTGAAGCAGTGCATTTGGTTTGAAGTGTGTCAGAGACTCCCCTTGGGATAACGAGCTTGGTACATATCAATTTCTTTGTTAAATTGACAAACTCATATAAGCTTGCAGCATCCAGCAGGCATAACTGGACACTGCAAAACGGAGGTTCCTAGGGATGTGTCGGGGACCGGAGATATTGGCTAGTGTCATTCGGTTGCACAATCCAAGCAGTGGCCAGCCAAAAGTACTCACTCACATAGCTGGAAGCAGCATACATGCTAAAGGCTGTGTGTGAACAGCCCAGGAGTGGGGAGTCTCACAGCAGAGCAGGGTAAGACTGGCTCCCAGAGTGCAGGATTGGACTGACCTAGCAGATCAGTGGTCCAGATAACACCAGGGGAACATCACAGTTTCCTCTTCCTCTGCATCCCTGCCTTGGCCCAGGCATGGCTAGATCAAGGGGTATGTCTCTACTTTAAGCTGGAGGGGTAATTCCCAGCATGAGAAGACATACCTGTGCTCATTCTGCTCAAGCTAGCGTGCTAACAATAACAGTGTGGCCGTGGCGACAGGAGGGACTATCCACCCTGAGTACTATCCTGTCCCAGGCTATAGGGCCATGCTCGGGGCAGCCAGCCCCTCGCATTGCAATGGTTAAACATCTGGTTTGAGCTCAGTCCGACCTAGAGCAGGTATGTCTCCTCCAGCTGTAAATCACACCCCCTGCACAAAGTACTGCTATTGCTACCACTACCAGAAGATCTAAGCATCTCACAACTTCCTAATGTATTATCCTCACAACACCCCAGGGTCAGGTAGAGAAGTGCTGTTAGGAAGAGACACTAGGCGGCTTGCTTAAAAATCACACAAGAAGTCTCTTGCAGAGGAGGAAACTGACCCTGATCTCCCAAGTCAGCACCATAACCACTACACCATCCTTCCTCTCTTGAAAAGGCACCATAAATGTAGCTTTGCTGAGGGGATTCGTCATAACTAGGGATCTGTGGTATGCTTCAAACAAGTCTGTTGTAAGGTTCCTCCTTGTGATGTCTAATTCCCATCTTCTTGTAATATAAGCAGGAGTACATTATATGCAAACAGCAGCACCATAGCTTTTCATTGCCTGAACCCAATAAACAGGTACCGGACGAAAATAATTATTTTTAAGTCACATTATTCCATCTCAGAGGAACCCTGTTTGCTTTGCAACCTTTTGCTGATGCAGGAGAAAAAGAAAATCTGCCCCCAGGGTAGAAATAACCATCCCAGCTCCTTCTTCCAACCCAGAGCAAGCTCTGAATGAGAGCAGCTGCTGAACAGAAGTCTCTCCAAATAAGGACGGTTTAAATTAGTAGAATTCTGGCTAATTAAAAGACCATAAAGACATAATTAAAAGAATGGAGACCAAATGATATTAAATTAGTCCACCAGCCGCTGTCTTCCAAGCCATTGCAGTAAAGTGCAGATTGTTGCCTTCACCTACCATATCCAAACCACCTCCATTCTTTGAATACGCGAGCAGGAAGGAGGTTTCAGAATAGTGTGGGATTTAGATGGGCGGGGTGGAGGGGGAGACTCTTCATTCAAATGTGAAAGGGAATCCCCACTGGGCAAGAGAAACCTCAGTGAGAATTTCTCCTGGAATTTCCCCCCAACAATCGTGAGGGAGGTGAGCCTCTCTAGGAAGGTGTGAAATTTAGCAGGCTGTTCAATCCCCTGGCTAATTTCTTCTCTCACACATCACTGCTCCCCTTGTGCTGCTCTGTTCCCACCAGGCAAGGAGCTGCAATATAGATGCGGAATCCTCAATTAAAATGTCCTGGAGTTCGCAAATGAGCTCAGGGGGCTCTGCCTACCAGAGGGCTCTATCCAAAGCCTATTGAAGTCACCCTTGGTGGCGGTCGGCTTTGGCGCAGGCTTCTAGTTAGAGAGTCTGAGGCAACAGCTCAAAAAAGAGAGGCCACAGGATGGTTCCACTGCTTGCGAGGGGTAAATTCCTGACCTCCCGAAGCATCATTTTCAAAGGCTGCTTTTCTATTCGATAGTCCTGCTGTGAAGTAATGGCAGACCTGATGTGGAAATGAACCACCATTCAAAAGCCCAGTGAACAGACACTTCAGAGATGAATGACAACTGAGCTGAACGCTGTATCTAGCTACCATATGGCAAGAAAGCAAGCACGGGCACCATCTTTCAGGTAAGACTGTGGATTTGTTCAATCCCAACGGATAAAGAACTGGAGACAACATGGCCATAAGTAGGAAACCCAAAGTGTGGCTTCCAGCAGAGACAAGAGTAGCACAGCACTTATGGGTTTGGCCAGGGGGAGGTGCCCTTTCAGTTTGCCTGGCAGAGCCGCTGCCTATGGACCATAACTGTCCACAGAATAGTAGACCCATCTCTTTGCTACAGCTTCCTCAGAACTACAGTAATAAAGAGCATTATAGACGGGGGTGGGACTGCTCTACTTTACAGCTGTCGCACATAGCCTGCAGCCCAGAACAGCTGAAATACCAGTCACATACTTCCCTGCCCTCAGTACACTCCTAGCACGCCCCTACCCTACAATAGGGTAGTAGTACGGGGGCACAATGTGGTCCTTACACCATGCTCTGGGCTTGCAATTTCCAGTGGGGGGAACTGGCATCCCTTTATGCCAGAGTAGTATAAAACAGGCCAACCCCTGCTCAGGATGGACCCTTATCAGCACAAAAGAAAAGTGTCTGTGTGTTTGGGTGTGTACGCGCGCGCACAGGGACGGTCTCTCTTTCTTTCAGTCATCATGTTTCTGGCTGGCAGCTTGTCAGAAAACTTCTGACCCAAGAGTGAAATGTGTTGCAAGGTATGGACCTGGATGGCAGATGCTTAAACACCATCTGGTGTAAGTCTCCCTTCCAGATGCTTCCCCTGCAAATTCAGGCTGCTTTCTCCTTGTGACTGTTATGGAGAGTACTTATAACAGCCCAGGGAGACCTTACACTTTTCTCCCTACACATTATCATTTAGTTTTATTTGTTAGGAGAAATGATTTTTTGTTAAAGGGAGTGTGGACCTTCTCCTCCTATATGCAACTTAGAAGTGAATGATCCACAGTTCAGAAACTGTCGCTGCCATAAACCATTTCAGTCTAATTCATGCCAGCTCCAGCACTGGCAAGGAAAGCAGATGACGAGCAGCATATTCCAGTCAGTGGAATAAAGCAAGATGCTTGTAATGACTCGAAGAGACACAGTTAAGTACTTTAGGGACAAAATGGAGCATTTCTTAAAAAAACAAAAGGGAGGGGGACCTGGAGTGTAAGGAAAGCTTGACTCATGGGAGTGCTGGTAAGACATGTGATGTTATCAGTTCGATGTAGCACATGATTTGTGACAATGGTCAATACTCTTGTCATATGACAGTATCTACTGATCTTGCTGGGTGCTAGTTACATTGCATGATTATATAATTGGAGATATACCCATCTCTTAGAACTGGAAGGGACCTTGAAAGGTCACTGAGTCCAGCCCCCTGCCTTCACTAGCAGGATCAAGTACTGATTTTTGCCGCAGATCCCTAAATGGCCCCCTCAAAGATTGAATTTACAATCCTGGGTTTAATAAGCTAAGCCTGATACCACTGAATTAATGCATTTATTGAAGTCCTTGGTACAATGTTAAAAATTATCTGATGTGACAATTATTTATATTATGGTAGCATTTAGAGGTGCCAGTTGAGATTGGGGTCCATTGTGCAAGGCATTGTACAAATACATAATAAGAGACAATCCTTGCTCCAAAGAGCTCACATTCTAAATAGACAGAAATTAAATGACTCGCCCAAGGTCCCACAGGAAGTCTGTGACAAAACCAGGTGCACTTCTAAGTCCTAGGCCAGTGCCTTAACCATGAGACCATCCAGCACTTCTAGGTTAGCTTTGAAATGACCGTCATGCTAAGCACCACACAGCCCACCGAACCCCAACTAACTCATGCAATCAGAAACTGGCCGGGCAGCTAGTAGCTATGTTCTTTGGGGTAGTCTGGGCCAGCCCTGGTGGCAGCTGGATAGTGGGGAAAAAGGAAGCAGATGGGAGGATATGTTCCTGTGAACACAGAATCCTCAGAGAGTTGACATATTCAGAGCTGACTTACTGAATAATACAAATCTATTGAATGGTTCTGTGTTCTGTGGTCCGATGTTGTCTTTGATATTTCCGGGATGAAGGAACTAACTGCAGTGATGGAACTCCATGCGATGCAAACACTTTAAAACTCTCAGAGAGATAAGCATTCTGGGAAGACCAAAAAGTAGTGGAATCCCTGAATACTGATGTGGGATGGTGGCAAAATGTGGTTAAATTAATGAACTTGTGGGCCAGCTCCTCAGCTGGTATAAATCATTATAGTTCCCTGATGTCTGGAGAGCTAAGCCAATGGACCCCAGTTGAGGATCTACATAAAGTGCTTCCATAACCTTATGGCCCACCAGTGAGTCTCATTTCCTAAAAACATTGTGTGTCATAGCTGGGGATTGATGTGCAGATTTGAATAAAATACAAACTGACTCAGCCGTACTTCCCAAATACAAACTGAACTGGAGCATAATCTGATATTGTTGTTTAAAAAAAATGTGGTTATATTAAAAAACCCCAAACCTTCTATTTATCATGCCACATCACTTCCTGGTTTCATCCAAAAGCAGAAGCACCAAAGTGCAGCGAGAAAGGCTGGAAAGGTGGAACCAGGAAGGACCGTAAATCTTGCTAGACAGCCTAATATCAATATACTTCCTCGCCCAATTCCCAGGCCAAAGGGTTTTGGCCAAGCTTTAAAGAAACATCTGAAGTTTTGGATGCTTCTCCAAGCTAAACCTCGCTTGTTGCCCATGTAATTTGTTGATTATGCAAACACCACCCCCCTAACACCAACCTTTCACGAAGCCCTCAGAAGCCACCCACCCACTCTAGCCGTAGACAGTAGGATGGCGCTGATTTTAAATGAAAGCAAAAAGATTTTTCTCCTTCAATGCTATAATCGGACCGCGGCAGTGAAACTTCCAACCATGCAGATCTCACCCACAGACATATCACCAGCAAGTTGATGGAAATTATCAGTGAGAGAGACCTTCTAAAAGCCAGCCTAGACACGAAAAACTTATTTGGGAGGTAGCATTGCCTTAGGTCTACAGAGGAGTCTGAGCATGGTAGTGTGTTGTGTTTTCAAAAAGATGAAATGGGAGTGGGAAATGTTGTGATTGTTTTTAAGGTCAGAAGCCTCAGTCAAGAAAGACACAGACCTAGATGCGCACAGACAGCCAGGGTTCTGAAAGTAGGAAAGGATGGTGTGGATGTGCTCTGAGAATCCTGAGAACAAAGAGAGGGGCTATTCCTTGAAAAGTGACATGGGCCAGACCCTGTAAAGATCCATGACCAAAGGAGCCAACCCTGCCCAGACAGACAGACAGGCTGTGTGCAAGGCTTGGTGGGTTTCACTTCTCGATGCTTTGTACAAATACCGGTTTTGATTTTCAATCTATGTAGGTTTATATTAATCTTCGCTTCCCCCAGCACACATTTTGCTTGGAACAGACTCAAAAACTTCCTAGCAAAGCAAGGGCAAGATGGCGATGTTCCATCACCATCCTAGCCAAAGCGGGGGAAAACCACAAGTTTCAAATCATTGGCAAGCAGCAGCATAAACTGGGCTGGGTTAATGAGAATCTAGGCCCAAACCTCAGTGAATCTTTGGAGCAACCAGATTCTTGCTTTGAATTTGTAACAAAACCCCAAAGGAGGAGAATGTAATATGGCATCAGGCTTCTTTGTGGCCAAGTTCTAGCTGTGTGGTGGAGACTTTGCTTCAGGATCCCAGTACTACAGCTGGACACTGTCTCTAAAATGGGCCTAACCAGACTGTAGGTCCAAACACCTGTGAATCTTAGAGGTGTTCAACATCTGGATCCATATTCCAAATCTGCAGTTTGGCCGACCATTAATTTTGATTAAAAGGATGAGGCTCTTTTAAAGTTAGGGAGACAGAGCTTCGATCTATAACTTTGTTTTGTGAGATACTTGCAGTAGTTGAAGAGTCTAGAGGCATCTCTAGAAAATATCCTGTTAAAGTAACCTCTGGTCACATCACTCCAGCATATAGATGTTGCCTAAGAGGATTGAAGAGTGGAAATTCCTATGGAGTCTCATTGTCCTTTGGGATTAAGAGTTGCTGCATGACAGTGCCCTATAATTTTAACTCATCGTTTCATGGCAGGCTATCAGAACAATAGAAATGTAGGGCTGCAAGGGACCTCACAAGGTCATCTAGTCCAGCCCCTGTTCTGTGGCAGATTAAGTAAACCTAGACCATCCCTGACAGGCATTTGTCCAACCTGTTCTTAAACAACTCTAGGTAACCTGTTCTGGGGCTTAATTATTCTTACAGTTAGAAAGGCATCCTAGTTATCTAATCTAAATCTCCCTTGCTGCAAACCAAGGTGATTATTTCTTGTCCTACCCTCAGTGGACATGGAGAACAATTGATCACTGTCCGCTTTATAACAACCTTTAACTTATTTTACATATTTATATATGATCATAGCCCCTCCCCCCTCAGCCTTCTTGTCTCTATACCAAGGCCTAGTCTACACTTAAAAATTAGATCAACCTAATTACATCGCTCAAGGCCATCAAAAACTTCAAACCCTGAGCACTGTAGTTAGGTCAACCTCATCCCCACTGTCAATGCTGCAAGGTTGAAGGAAGAATTCTTCCATTGACCTAGCTGCAGCTCAGGGCTGCCCAGAGGAGGGGGACAAGTGGGGAAATTTGCCCCAGGCCCTGGGCTCCGCAGGGGCCCCCATGAGAGTTTTTCGGGAGCCCTGGAACGGGGTCCTTCAGTCGCTCTAGGGGCCCTGGAAAACTCTCACGGGGCCTGGGCCGCTGGAGCTTCTTCTGCCATGGGTCTTTGTAGGCAATTCAGCGGCGGGGGTCTTTCTGCTCTGGGACCTGCTGCCGACGTGCCCCGAAGACCCGCTGCAGGGGGTTCTTCTGCCCCGGGACCTGCTGCCAAAGTGCTGGGTCTTTGGTGGCCCCCACCGCTGAAGACCCCAGGCCTCCTGAATCTTCTGGGCTGCCCTGCTGCAGCTTCTTAGAGAGGCGGATTAACTACATGACAGAAAAGCCCCTTCCTTCAGCATAGGAAGTGCCTATACACCAGTGCTTGTACTGCAGACATAGCCTAAACATGCCCAGTTCTGTTAAGCTTTCCTCATAGGCCATATTTTCTCTAAATCACTTATCATTTTGGTTGCTCTCCTCTGGACTCTCTCCAATTTGTCCACATCTTTCTTAAAACTGGACCGAGTACTCCAGCTGAGGCCTCCCCAGTGCTGAGTAGAGCAGAACAGTTACCTCCCATGTCTTGGATACCACACTGCCATTAATACGTCCAGAATGATGTTTGCCTTTTTTGTGACAGCATCATGCTGTTGACTCAGATGCAGTAGTTATTGCTGGGGATAAGGCCATTTCTTCTCTTAGTTCTTTGAGTTGCTATGGCCTTGTTGGGAACTTCGGGCCTAATTTTGACCTCTCTTCTTCTGGGCCTGGACAGTGTCTTTCTTTGTATTTGTGCAGCACCTCACACAATAAGGACCTGCTTCTAAGTGGGGCCTCTGGGGGGCTTGGAAAATATAAACAGGATGATAATTCTACATTAGTTTTACATTACTGTAACCCAGTTGATTTCAATGGTATTTCGCCTGATATTTACCGTTGTAAGAACAGAATCAGGCCCACAGACTTTTTAGCATCAACTCCAAAAGGGGGTAGGTTATGGTGATCAGAACTGATTAGCTGATTCGAAATGCAAAAGCAGCAAAAGTGCCATTTCACTTATAGGAAACATCTCATCAATTTGTAATGCAAATCCACTTAAATCAACCCTTGAACGGGAGCTCAGTACAGCATTCTCCAGGAAAACAAAAGGGAAGAAATTCCCACATGCAACTTGAGCAGCTGCCACTGGCTTCTGAGATAAATTAACACTCCATAATACAAGAGGCATTATGGGGATATAATGTCAAAGTGCCATCAGGGGACTGCAACCTATTTTAATAGGAAATTAAAAAAAACACCAACTAGCTTTATTAGTATAAAATACAAGGTCACTGCACAGCATGATTTAGCCTTTAACCTATTTTGTGTAATTCCAAGAGACTGGAACCTGGATTTCCACACTACGATCTCAATTAGAGCCATGAGTGGCATGAGACCCTGTAACTTGTCAGCATCATAACTGCAAATTGCATTAAATGTTCTACCATTGGGAGCTGCTGGTTAGTGCCTGCTTCCTAGCATAAGCCCTAGTACGGGGGTGCCAAACTCATTCCAACGAGTGGGCTGGATTCCATGTTTAATTATGATTTGTGGGCAGGGGTATGAATTCAAGATGGCATAATCCCTTCGATCCATAGCGGAAACCCTACTGTTGTCCGTGGGAGGTTAGCATAGAGCTCAGAGGGGAGAACACCGCTTGGTGTAATGACTAAACTCTTATTAATCCCCGTATTTCCTTCTTTGCAACAACTCTCAATTCACGGTTTCGCTCCCACTCCCACTCCCTACTCCATTTAGAGAAGAGGGCTGCATTGATGTCTCGGTCCAATGCATCACAAGTGTTGCTATGCACCTGTTCTGGAAACTTCCCTTTGAAGTCATCCAGACGCTCTAGCGCTTCTGCCACATACTTCAGTTCAAAGAGACAGCGGGCCAGGTGGAAGAGGGCTTTCAAGTGGCCTGGGTTCAGGGAGATGGCCTTCAAGCAGTCTCTTAAAGCATCACAGTGATCCCCATTCCATCCACTAAAAGAATCAGCAATGGAAATTTAGCATTGGCACTGGGCTCAGGCTTGGCCTTTACAGCTAATGCCTCCAATTAGATTAACGGGGCAGGTATCTTTGACTCAATGTTTCAGGCTGTCTGCAGATTCAGACACACACTGTGATCTGACCCCGGGGCCACATATTCGAGACCCCTGCTTTAGTGCAGTGCTTGTCACCATCAGTTCAGTTAATCATAGGCCTGATTCTTGCACCTTGTGTTGCCATTTTCACCTGTGCAAATTGGATGTAAATAGCTACCAGATAAAAACAGTAGCCTTTTGTACTCGCTATGCAGTCAACAATGATGGTACAAGGTGGGAAATGGTGGAGAATCAGGCTCCAGAACTGGATTGGATTCTCCTCTCACACCAGGATACATTAAATTACGAGTAATTGCAAAGGCCAAGTGGAGTTACCCCACTGTAAAACTGGTGCAAATAATAAAATTTGGCTCTTACAGACTGCTTCCCACCCACTGATCTCAAAGCATGACTTTCAAAGAGCAGCGAGTGTCACTACCCCACTTTACATATGGGGAAACTGAGGCACATCAGGGTGAACTGGCTTGTGTGATGTCACAGAGCAGGTCAAAGGGGAAGCCAGGAAAAGAAGCCAGGTCACCTAACTCACAGTGAAGGGCCATATCACCTGGGCTACACTGTCTTGTTTGAAGAGAATCAGTTTCAAAAGGCTTCAGCTCATCTACCAAAATGAGGAGCTTGAGTTTTATACTTGAGTCAAGGGCAGCTGCGGAGTGCTTAGCACTTCTGAAAATCAGGCCAGTTATTCAGGTGCCTCAGTTGGACTTCGATGCCTAACTCTAGGCACCCACCCTGGAAAATTTTGTCTTAAGTGACTTGTGTGAAGTCGTTCTCAGGAAGTCTGTGACAGGGCCAGAAATAGAATAGAGAGAGCCTGGTTCCTGTGCCTTCACCACAACTGGCCTTCCCCCATTCCATACGGTTCTCACATCCTTTTCTGCAGCCCCGCAGAGCCATAAGGGTCTGTAAGTCCCTCTCTCCCCATGCCCTGCCTGGGTCACGAGTATGGTATGAAGGGGACAGCAGGGTTTGTGGGTGGAACAAGAGGATAGGGCCTGAGTGGAGTCTTGCTTGGCTCCCTCCCGCCCCCAGCACAGCCAGCAGAGGTGGAAAGTGAGCTTGGCTTTGTAAATACAGTAGCTGCAGTGATTTATTTCTCTCTGGGATAGGGTGACGAGATAGCAAGTGGGAAAAATCAGGACAGGCAGTGGGAGGTAATAGGTGCTATATAAGAAAAAACCCTGAATATTGGGACTCTCCCTATAAAATCTGGACATCTGGGAGCAACCTGGGAGCAAGGGCAGAGTAAAGAAGGATTTGTAACTCAGAAAAGGATTCTAGTATGAGGTGCAGCTACACGCTGGCCCTCACTGAGGAGTAGAAGATGAGTCCCAATCTTGCCACCAGTTCCACTCGGACAGGAGACCAAAGCCACCTCTTCCTATTTCAAAACAAGTCTCCCCTTTGAAGTGGCACATGGAGATAGATGCAGTTGAGGACTTGAACATCTATTCTCCTTGGAGCTTCTTCCAGTCCTGGCGCAGTTTGTGAGGAGGAGGGGAAAAATCGCCATGCACTTGTACAATACCTGATATTGCCCAGCTAATGAATGCTATGTGGGTTAAATGCATGTAGGAAGCAATATAGGAAAATATCCATTACATTGCAGGAAAACAACCCCAACCCTTATCCATCTCTCTGTGCCTGAGGAAATAATTTAAGGCAGGCAGCATTCTCAAAGAGTTAAATCAGCCAGAGTAGATTGCAAGATGGTGCTTTAGCCATTTTAATAGATAATGGTCAGGTCACGTCATGAGTCTGGGTTTTCATGATGCTATCAAGCAATCTGTAATTTAATGTTTAAAATGCAACCTTGGCAATACAATTAATACCATTTTATTAGCCTACAGAGGCGTCATGTAACTACTTAGAGCCATATAACACCATCCAGTATCACAGGACCATATAAATTCATCCAGCAAGATAAACTTTTAGGTCTGCAGTTGCAGGCACTGGAAATCTGCAGAGCCAGCAAAAAGTAAATGGCTTTCACATTTGATAGAATATCACTTTGCAGGCTCACACCTGTGACTCCTCTGCTGAGAAATATGATGGTGCCAAGACCTTGGAAGAGACAAGTGGAGAACATGCCTAGTAAGTTGTCCTAAATCATCCTTACCTCATACCTCCCTCCCAGAACGGAAACAGAAACCCATAGGCACAATGCTGTGTACTGAGTCAGAATCCTTCTGTCTGTTCATATGAACCCTGCTACCATGGCATCTGAGTACTGTCGCTCTGTGTACAATGCAGTCTTATGACCGCCAGTGACGAGTTACAGTATAAGGGCCAGATCCTTTCAATCCTTACACCAGTAATCTTCACTCACAAGATGGTCTACTCGTGGGATAAAATGTATGCAGGAGCAGGCTCTGCAATCAGTCTATAAAACTCACAGTACGTCAGACACGAGGCCTGTTCCAAGTCTGTGAAATGAACTCCTCCAGGAATGTAGGACCATCCCAAACCTTGCCCCCTTCCACTCTAAGGGCATGGCTACACTTACATTTTTGCAGTGCTGGTAGTTACAGCTGTGGTCGTACAGCTGTGTAGGGCCAGTGCTGCAGTGTGTCCACACTGACAGCGACCAGCGCTGCAGTGTGGCCACATTTGCAGCATTTGTAGCGCTGTTTGGAGTGGGCAGTTGGGAGCAGCTATCCCAGCGTTCAAGTGCTGCAACGGCTTTTCAAAAGAGGGGGTGGGTGGAGTGTGACAGGGAGCTTGCGGAGACAGAATGAGTGGATTTTGGAGCAGAACTGTGTGACAGCTCCCTGCTTGCAAATTCTGGCCATTTCCCCACCCCTCTTCAATCACTCTTAAATGAAAAAGGCTTCAGACCAGATAAGCAGCTTCTCCAACGGACCCTCCCTCCGCCCCCCGCCGTGCTGTTTGTCTCTCAAGCAAACAGCTGTGGAACATTCAAAGCCTCGGCTCGCTCGCTCGCTGCAGCAAGAGCAGCTGTGTTGTTTTTTAGATAAGTAGCTCCGGGAGTACTTTCCGGTTGTTGTATACAGGAATTGTGGATACCTCCTAATACCCTGGCAGCTACAATAACAGCGCTGCGTGAATGCCCACACCTGATGAGCAGCGCTGCATCAGCAGCGCTGGATTCGCTACACCCGTAGCAGACCAGGTGTACAGCCAGCGCTGCAGGAAGGGAGTTGCAGCGCTGGCTGAGCTCTGTAAGTGTGGACACCTAAGTTGCAGCGCTGTAACCCCCTCACCAACGCTGCAACTTGCAAGTGTAGCCAAGCCCTAAGTGTATTTCTTTGACGGTGCCTCCTGCAACGTGCACACACAGCAAGGTATCTACATCTTTAAAAAATACCAAAACAAGACACCGCCCTGCTCACATTTCTCCTCCGGCAGAGAAGATGAGAGAACCAACAGGTCACTCGTTAGTAATGTTGCTTAATGCACTAGTGGAAGGGTGAGCACAGGAAAACAACCTAAATAGCACAGGATAGACCATCTCTGCTGAGATGCCTACAAATCCCTCCTATCTGGCACAGGTTATGTCGAAGGTGAGTGAGACTTCCTTTATTCTGGTGACCTCTGTTCTCTTTGTGACCCTCCCACCAGGTTGTCTGTTTTGTCCACCTGCCACATCCTCTCTGACACCTAGATCATGAACTCTCTTAGGTTTTTTGTCTGGAACACTGGGGCCCTGATCTTTGATGGGGGTTCCTATGTGCTGCCATAATAAGCAAATTTTCAGCACTTTCTGCTTTGCTCGGACACTAGTAACAAAGGAAAGGTTCCCCGGTCAGGTTCTGTTACTATTATTTAACATAGGTACCTAGAGCCAGAGGCGGTGCAAGAGGCGGCATGGAGAGATTACACCAGTCTAACTCAGCTGAGCAGAAGGTAACAGGCAGGAGAGTCCTGGTAGTCGTGAGAAAGGTGTGTTCCAAGGGCCTGACATACTGAAGTTAGGGGGAGTCTTTCCATGGCTGGAAATGGGTTATGGATCAGGCCTGTAACCCCTAAACTATACCAAGCTGTCCGGGCTTCAGGTTTCTTTATAAACTTGAGTCTCAGCCCAAGTTGGCCCATTTGTTTGCAGAGCTTTGAGGTGAATCTGGTTCCAAGCATGAGTGAAGCTGGGCACACTGAGACCATGCAAAATTGGCAATGAAACGGAATGCAGTTTTCAATGATTCACCCAGTCTGGGCTTTGATTTGGCGGGGGGGGCGGGGCGGGGGGGGGGGACATTTGAATTTGGCTCAAAGGTAAACAGCTTAAACAGTGCAAAGCTCCCAGATGCAGATCAGAAGAGAGGGCTGGTTCATTTGATGCCTTGTGAAAGGAAACTGCTGAGCTTTCCACAGTTTAGCCTTCCACAGTTTAGAGCAGGGGTAGGCAACCTATGGCACGTGTCCTGAAGGCGGCACGCAAGCTGAATTTCAGCGGCACTCACACTGCCTGGGTCCTGGCCACTGGTCTGGGGGGCTCTGCATTTTAATTTTATTTTAAATGAAGCTTCTTAAACATTTAAAAAAAACATATTTACTTTACATACAACAATAGTTTAGTTATATATTATAGACTTATAGAAAGAGACCTTTTAAAAATGTTAAAATGTATTGCTGGCACGCAACATTTTAAATCAGAGTGAATAAATGAAGATTCGGCACAGCACTTCTGAAAGGTTGCTGACCCCTGGTTTAGAGGCTCAGGCACGGCCCCTTTGTGCTCGGTGCTGTACTTACAAGAAGAGACAATCCCTGCCCAGCAGCACTTACACTCTAAATAAACCAGGCAGGCAAAGGCTGGGAGAAAAGAGGTATTAACCACATTTTACAGATAAGGAACTGAGGAAAGCAGAGATTAGGTAACTTGCCCTAGATCACACAGGAAGTCTGTGGCAGAGTTTAGAATCCAGATATTTTGAGACCTCATCTAGTGCCTTAACCACAGGATCACCCTTTCCTCTCTTAAGTCACCTGTTCTTGCTTCCATTAACTTCGGTGGCTCAGGATTAGCCCCTCATTGCTTGACCACTGGGTTCAGATCTTGACACCCAGTCCCTCAGCACACAACCTCTGCTTTCTAACAGCAATAAGGAGCTGACAAATCCACAAATGAACAAAAAACACCAAAAACAAAAAAACAAGGCAGTCCCCATGTGGTCAACACTTGCAATTTGACCACAAGTCTCTCCATATTTGATGCTTTTCTTAAAGCCCCAGCTCTTGGAGTCAGGTGAATACAAAAGAATCTCAGCTTTCATGTTAAAAAAGTACATTTCTAGCCCTCCTGACTGCAGAGAAGAGCTTGAAAACGTGCATTCTCTAAAGACTCAGAAACCAGAGGGTAAATAATAAGAGCCTACAATTTATTTTCTGCTTCCATGATTTTTAAGCCAATCTCATGATTTTTTAGAGTCTGACTCATGGTTTTTGAATTCTTTGGTCTGGCAGTAGCACAATTCAGAGGGCCAATTTCCACTCTCTCTGTCTTTAATGCACCCCACCATGCAAAATCATTGGTGCAAACATAGTAAGGAAACTTGTGCACTGATCTGTGACCCTTGCAAGTCCAGGAATGACGAGGCTGGTTGAGAAGTGAACAGATGTCTTAACCCTGAATTTCCTGGCTTTTGTGGGTTTAGGATGGATTTTTAGCATTATTTGAACCATTTGTGTGCGTGTGCATGCATGTGTGTGTGTACTGTTATCTCTGAGCTTATGCAATGCACACAACTGCGATGGCACAGCCTCCTGAATAGATGTGATGAATGCCCTTGTCTGAGATGATAATGACAGAGGGGAGTCAGAAATGCAAAGTTCTAGGTTAGCTTCCCGATAAGCTGGAGGACCCAAAAGATATGAAAAAGCAGAGCCATTCATAAGAAGCAGTGGGGAGAAAGATAAGAACAGCAGGAGAGATGAGGAGTGAAAAGCTCAGTGTGGAGCATGCTTTAAGGAGAGGAGGCAGGGGAAAATAATAGACTAAATCTGTCCTGTGAGCAACAAGGCTAACCAAACACCTGCGCTGGAGTGAGAACTTGGTTGACTGGCTGCTTGTCCACATGGTCCATCAAGGAGAAGAGACCCTTCCTTGATCACCGGATCAGTTACTGGGGAAAATCCTCCCTTTTCCTTCATGTGTTCACTCCTTCTGTTCCACCAGCCCCTTCTCTCCTGTAGGAATCATCACTGGAGAGGCTGCCCCGGAATCGCTCACAGTCTATGCAGATGCCAGCACCTCTGGTTTCCCCCTCTGCTCCCAGCAGGGCTGTCCTTGCTGAAGTTGAGAGGCAAATCGGGACAGGATCCTCCCTATCCAGACCGAGTTCCTATTCTGTGAGGTGCTGAACGTCCCCAGCGCTCGCTGACTTGGTGGGAGTCACAGAGTGTCCCCAGCCTGGCAGGCCTAGCGTGGAGTGCAATCATCATTTTCCGTGCCTGGCACCACACACTCCAGTTTTCATGAGCTGAAGGCTATAATGAGTACTCCACTATCACCTTGAGAAATGCTGCCAGCCAGAAAACAAATACTCCGTTTGATGGAGCACATGGCCCACTGGACTCTACCTCTCAGGAGGAGCCCCTGCCAGCATGGGGAAAATCCTACGGCAAGCCTAGGGAGTTTGTCTCCAAAGTGCGTTCTATTTTCCCCTCGCTGGTTTCCAACTAGCTCTGGCAGAGCACTTCAGAGCTATGCGGCAGGTGGCCCGTGATGCCAGCAGAGGTGACTCTGCACTGTTGCCTGTTTTATTTTCCTCATTGTTAAAACAGTCAGCTCAGCTCAGCCTTCACTATAGTGGTGGTGCCACTCCCCTGGGCTTCTCTCAGTCTAGAAGCTTATTATTGTTCTTTGTATTATAGTGGCACCTAGAAGACCCAGCCAAGATCAAGGGCCCATTGCGCTAGGTGCTGTACAAACTCATGGGAGGAAATGGTTCCTGCCCTTGCAATAACACTGTGCTCCCTTTAGCACAGAGCTGCTGGCAGGTTAGTGTTTAATACAGCACCTTGCATGCCAGAGAGCCACGGCAAGGGGCCAAAGCGATACGTTAAAGTAGCACCTGTTATTGTTACTGCTACTCTACTAGCATCTGTTAGCCTCCATAGTGCACTGATGGCGGCTCAAATACCAAATATGGGACAGCCCCTGCCCCAGAGAGCTCACCATCTGTCAGCCAGAGAGACAGAGTGGGAGGAACCGAGCACAAGGAGTCCCAGTCGTTGACCGGGACCCCATTGTGCTAGGCACGGTACAAACACAGACCACAAAGACAGACTCTGCTCCATAGCCCTTTCAGTCTAAGGCACTGAGCGATTCTGTGACATGCCTAAGGTCACACAGGCCAGGGCCTTAGCCACCAGACCATCCTCTTTCCGCCGACCAGCAGCAAACTGGGTTCTCCGGAGAAATATCGGTCCTTCGGAAAAGGAGCACCCACAATGGCAAAAGGAGGATTTCTGTCACCTTTGCACCCTCTGAAGCTGGCATGGCCCCTGGCATAAATGAGGCCTCTCTAATTTATGGCGCCCTCCCAGGGCTACCCAGCGACCCAGAATCCCCCAACTCCCCTCCAGTGTTGTGCTCCATGCTACTCCGCCTCTCGTCCCAACAGGACTGTCAGAGTATGTGTGCAGGGCTATTTACATCAGCCTTATGCAACTACTGTGGCAGGGGAATTTTCTCTTCTCCATTTGCAGCTCCTGTACTGTCCCCCACCCCATAAGCCATCAGAACAGTGTATAGGGGTGGAATCAGCCCCTTCATCTGCAAATGCAGACACTAGGTCAGACCCTCAGCTAGTATAAATGGGTGTAGCTCCAGCCTGGATCTGACCCAGCAAGCAGACCTGATTCTCCTTTCACCCAGACAGCAGGAGGACTGACTCCATTCAAGCCAATGGAATCATACAGGAGTCAACCCAGTGTGAATGAAGAGTCAAGGCCGATAATTCCTACCTGCTCATGCTACTTGGTTATCAGGAGGCGGCTTCCTTCTACAGTGCACGACGTCCGCTTGCTAAGGAGTAGATGTGATGATCCAATGCAAGAGCAATTACTGTATGCGTTCTGGAGACAGTTTCCCAAATCTGCTACCACATAACAATCCACAACGTATAATGATGCAACATCTGACAACTCCAAAGCGCCGTCCAAATATTAGCTAATTAACATTAAATACTGATCCCCCGCTCTGCTCTTAGGTGAAGTCCCAATGCCAGCGAGGCAAAAATCATGCTCCAAAGCAGGGTTTAAATTCAGTGTTGTGGTTATTAGGGGCTGACTGAAACCCCCCTGAAGTCGCTAGGTGCTGTTAGTATTTCTGCATATCATGGAGGGATATTGAATTACATCAGGACCAACAAGTTTCTCCAGACATGCAAGTCAATATTAAAGTAGTACACAGAATGCACCATAGTCAATGTAAGGGCAAGAATAGACTATATGCCATGCAAAGTCTTCACCACACATACTCGTCCTATTACTTTTCTATCTTTCAGTGTTTCTCTGTGGCCCAGTCAATACATCATCTCAATAAATACAATGAATGACTGGTTTGTGAAGCCGTCCTTTTGCCAGTATCTTTGTACAAGCTCTTAGTCAATGTAGATTTGGGAGCAAATTCTGCTCTCAGAGCAAACCCCCGTAGGAACCGTGGACTGCTGTGGGTCTTCTGCATAAGGAGGTGGCGGGGGAGGAAGAATCTGCAGATTTGAAAGGAGGAGCAGGCATGATGTGTGCAGTGCTGAGATCAGTTTTGCCATGCAGTGGTTGGCTCAGACTCGTTGTCACGGATTCCAAGGTCAGACGGACCACTGTGATCACCTAGTCTGACCTCCGGTGTAACACAGGCCAGAGAACTTCCTCCAAACAATTCCCTTTGAATTAGAGCAGATCTTGTCCAAATACGTCCCTATCTTAATTTCCAAATGGCCAGTAATGAAGAATTCACCACGACCCTTGGTAAACTGTGCCAAAGGTTAGTTACTCTCCCTTTAAAAAATTTCCCCCTTAGTTCCAGTCTGAATTTGTCTAGCTTCAGCCTTCAGTCACTGGATCATGTCACAGAAGCCAAAAGATGGATCCTCTGCAGTGTAAATCCTCTGTGTTCTTTTCCCCACAGAGAAGAGCCATAGCTAGGGTCTGACCAAAGTCACAGCCATGAAAAATGCATCATGGACCATGAAATCTGGTCTCCCCCCGTGAACTCTGGCCTTTTGTGCACTTTTACTTTATACTACACAGATTTCACGGGGGAGACCAGCGTTTCTAAAATTGGGGTCCTGACCCAAAAGGGAGTTACAAGGAATCACAAGGTTATTTTAGGCGGGTTGTGATATTCTCACTCTCACTTCTGTGCTGCCTTCAGAGCTGGGTGGCTGGAGAACAGCAGCTGTTGGCCGGGAGCCCAGCTCTGAAGGCGGCGCTGCCACCAGCAGTGGCACAGACGTAAGGGTAGCAGTACTGCAACCCCCCACTACAATAACCTTGTGACCTGCCCTTCCCCACAACTCCTTTTTGGATCAGGACCCCCACAATGACAACACCATGAAATTTCAGATTTAAATAGCGGAAATCATGAAATTTACAATTTTTAAAATCCTATGACCGTGAAATTAATCAAAATGGACCGTGAATTTGGTAGGGCCCTAGTCATAGAGTTTAAGGCCAGGAGAGACCACCAGATCATCTAGTCTGACCTCCTGTATATCATAGTGATCACGCAGTAAACCCAGCAACCGAAATGAGACCAAAATATTACAGCCTGCAGGAGACTAGACTGCTATGTGCTCCAGGCAGAGCAGGAGGGACCGAGGTGCTCCAGCGCC
Source organism: Chelonoidis abingdonii (assembly GCF_003597395.2). Classification (NCBI taxonomy): domain Eukaryota; kingdom Metazoa; phylum Chordata; order Testudines; family Testudinidae; genus Chelonoidis; species Chelonoidis abingdonii. The sequence continues at coordinate 14,475,969 of NC_133770.1, read as the reverse complement.
CGAGGCCCCCACAATGACAGGGAAATAATTAAGTGAGTTCAGGGCTGGAAGGGAAGGCTAGTGCAGAGGAATGTATTCCAATGCTTAGGGTGAAGCAGCAGCCATTCAGCAGCACACTTACCTCTCCTCAGATTCAGGGAAAGGATTCCTCTCCCCTTTTCCTATGAAAATCCCCAGTGGAATTACTAGAGCTGGATGCAAAGCAGAGGGTTTGCTCCTCTGGCTGTAAAGTTTAGATAGACTCTAACTGGGATTCATACAAGTCACTGTGCAAGAGCAGAGCTTGTTCCACTGGATTCTTGTTTTCCCAGCTCAGGTTTTAAATCATTTTTTTGTACTGTATCCTTTCCCCCTTTGCCCTAATAGCCTAACTTCACAGAACATGCAAAATGACAGGGTCTAAATTACCTGTTGCCACTCAAAGAAGAGATTTTGGAGTCATCATGGATCGTTCTCTGAAAACATCTGCTCAATGTGCAAACCGACTGTTAGAAACTGTTAAGAAAGAGATAGATAATAAGACAGAAAATATCATAATGCCACCATAGAAATCCATGATACACCCACATCTTGAACACTGCTTGCAGCTCTGGTCACCCCCATCTCAAAAAAGATATATTAGAATTAGTAAAGGTACAGAGAAGGGCAACAAACTGTTTAGGGGTGTGGAGCAGCCTCCATATAAGGAGAGACCGTTCAGCTTGGAAAAGAGACAACTAAGGGGGGATATGATAGAGGTCTATAAAATCATAAAGAGTGTGGAGAAAGTAAATCAGAAAGTGTTATTTACCCGTTCACATAACACAAGAACCAGCAGTCACCCAATGAAATTAATACCCAGCAGGTTTAAAACTAACATAAGGAAGTACGTATTCACACAATGCACAGTTAACTTGTGGAACTCATTAACAGGGGATGTTGTAAAGGACAAAAGTATAACTGGGTTAAAAAAAGAATTAGATAAGTTCATGGGGGATAGATCCATCAATGGCTATTAGGCAAGATGGTCAGGGATGCAATCCCATGCTCTGGGTATCCCTAAACCTCAATAAACTGCCCTGTTCTGCTCATTCCCTCTGAAGCACCTGGCACCTGGCAGTATCAGCAGACAGGATACTGGGATAGATGGACCATTGGTCTGACCCAGTATGGTCATTCTTATTTTCTTAAACTAGTATCCAGGCATTCAAGGCCAGGACTTCATGTGCAATATCCAATTGCTTTTAACATATGGTTTAACAGTAATGAAAACACACTAAGTGGCCTCAGGAAGTGGAACGTAAGAACTGTTATCTCATATCACATCATTAACTGCTTCACTGCTGGTTCCCTAGACTTATATTTGTGCTGTGCTATAGTCCTTTAATATGCCCATGAAATCACAAGGGGATGGTACAATATATCTGGGACATGGGGAAGCACTGGAAGATCACTTTTTCCTGGCACAATAGGGACAGAGAGGAGGTTAATTCCTCTGATATGGTATCCACTGTACCATATTGTACTGTCTGATGCTTCAGAGAAAGGTGAACTAGATACAACTATGGAGCTTGTTAATTGTATAGTGCTGTATATTAGGAAGGGAAATTACTTCCTAACCCCTGAAGATAAAAAATGAACAGAGATGAAGACTGACGTCACTGTAGGACCAGAGTTAAGTTAGTTTTGATGGTCCATGTCTCTGAGCATGATAGATGATGTATGTGTTGAATGGTGACAGCTCAAGACTCTGCTGTCTGTAGGAAACTTGATTAGTTGGGTGGTGTAGCAGGGTGGATCCCTGCTCCTGCCCTGCAGGGGTTAAAAGCAGCCCTGGGAAGGGGGCTGGGCCTGGAGAAAGCTGCCTGTAGGCTGGGGCCCGAAGCCTGGGCCGATTGGGGAAATTGGGCTCAGCTGTGGCCATGTTCCGATCAGGCCCAGCGGGCCCCTATAAGAGGCAGTGAAGCCAGAAGGCCAGGACAGTCTCTCTCTAGCTATAGAAGGAGATGGGCCTGGCTGCCGGGAGCTAGAGGCAAAGTACCTGAGGGGAGCAGGGATGAGGACAGGCTGAGGAGAGGGGGAACCCTAGCCTGGAAAGCCCCAGGCTGTGGCCTAGCATTAGGCTAAAAGGTACTGGAGGTTGCAGGGGGCAGCCCAGGGGTAGGCAAAGGCAACAGGTCCAAACTCCTTTACCTATGATGAGTGGCTGATACTGCAGTCTGCCCCAGTGAACGGAGGTTAGATGGAGACTGGGCAGTAGCCATATACTGAGGCAAAGTGGGGATAGAGGGTGGGGGTCCCCTGGGAAGGGGAAACCGCCAGAGAAAGGAGTGACTGCTTGGGGGCAGCACTCCACGTAAAAGGGCACTGAATCCAGGGAGGGACACGGGGCCAGAGGACAGGTGGATCACCGGCCTGCAGAAGGCGCTCCGGGCTGGAACCGAGCTAATTCCCAGAAGTAACCTGCAGGAGGCGCAGCAGGGGTGAGTCCGCCCATCTAGACTTGGCATGTTTAACATAACCAGATTTCTTAATTTTTTTTCACATTTGGGTTGATGGCTGTATTTAAAGAAGCTTAACAGTTATACAACCATATTTTGTGTTAGAGTTGTCTTTGCATCTGCAAATGTGAACAAAGCTATTAGCGATCATATTCTGGATAGAGCTGTGCTTCTAAAAACCCCACTCATAAACAGATCAGTATAGTATTTCTCATTTAAAATCTCATCCTTTAGTAGGACAAGTGTCAGAGGAATCTCCAAAGGTCCAGAAATTTGGTTCCAGCTGAATGAGTCTCACACAGTTTGGAGGCTTATCGGCCACTCAAATCCACCCCTTTGGTTTTCAAACACTCGAGACTGGTTTCTCTTGCATCCTGCTTTTAGCTAGACTGGAAATGCCCCCGCAATGGCCTTTTTAGCCTGGTATTTTAGTACTTCTGCTTCCAACTGAAAGGAGGAAGTGGGGAAGAGCACTAACATTTTACAACACAAAGGGAATTTAACTTCTGCTAACCTCAGAAAAGTCAGTGTCAGTTCAGTCTGAGCCACATTTTGACACTGACTCAGATGAGGTAGCGCTCTGTTCCATGAGTAGCTTCATTAAAATCAGTGGAATGACTCTCAGAGAAAGGTATTAGTCAGTGTGAATCAGAGTAACGGAATCTGGCCCCCTGTGATTCAAGTAAGGGCTTCAATCAGTTCCTGGTTTATCTGAACCATGTTCACCTACCTGGAATAGACTGAGAGTTGTAGTCAATGAAAATTGAAAATAATAGTAATAAAATAATATCAGAAAGCACTTTTCATCAATAGAGCTCAAAGTATTTTGCAAAGGAGGCCAGTACCTTTACCTGTATTTTACAGATGGAGAACTGAGGGATTACCGAGGGAATGTGTTAGAGTCCATCGCTTGGAGACTTTAAATGGAGACTGTCTCTTCACAGAGATACACTCTAGTTCAACCACCAACTACTGGTATGGATGCAGGAATGACTGGGTGAAGACCCATGGCCTGCAGTATCCCGGAGGTCAGCCTAGAGGACCATAATGGTCCCTTCTGACCTTTAAATACATGAATCTAACCAAGGGTCACTCTTCCAATGCTGGAGTGTTGCAGCCTGAGGTTGTCTTGTATTGCATTCCCTCCCTTTCTTCTAGAAAAGCCTCTCACTACATGCTTAGGGTCCCAAGCTCCAGTCTAGAGGTGGCTGCACACAGTGTGGACTGCTGGGGGTCCTTTCAAAACAAGGAACCCACATTTTTGAATACATGAGGCCTTTTCTCCCTACAGAGATTCACCTGCTTGCAAAACTTTCTTTGATTTCAATGGGAGCTGCACCTTCAAAAGAACTGCAGGATCAGACCTCATATAAATTATAAAAATAATAGATCGGCCATTTCCTCTGCCAAGCAGACAGAATACCCTAGCCCATGAGATCTAGTCTTGTCAGTTGTTTCATGGCACCGGGCTTACTGAGCGGAGAAGATCCAGTCCAGAGCAGAGGGTAGGATACCAAATCTGGAGCTTTGGGAATGTGAGGCAGGCATGGACAGAAGAACATAAGTGCAAAGCCACTGGGGAACGAATACAGAAAAAAAAAAAGAAATCGGGTGCCTATGTTGCTGTGCTGCATAATAACTGGCATGGGGCCAGTCCACCCATCCACCCAATCTCATTGAAAGTCAAGCAACAGAGATGCTTTCTCCACAGCCCACAGAGGAGCAAGGTGAAAGATGTGCGAAAGAGTCAAGGTCAGAGCTACTAGATCACTTCACAAATGAATAGCACAGGCACATAACTGCCAGCTTTCTCGAGCGCGCACACACTGAACATTGTAGACACAAAGCCCTCAGCCACAGTCACACTGCAGCTTTGCAGGGCGGGAGCACAATGCTCAGGAAGCATGAAATATTATATGCTTGAGGACACAGATTCCAGATGTCCTTGGTATTTCAGATCAAAGCTCCAGCGGGACTCCTTTTCTGCTCTGTTTACGGAGTGGTACGGGGAAAGTCATTGGAGCGAAATGTCGCTTCTGGAACGTGAAGAGAGCATTTGTATTTCAATATGAAAAGCTGAATTGTACAGAGCTGTGATACAGCAAATTAGTCTATAGCATTCACAGGCGTGCAACCCTTGTCTAGAAGATGAAATTAAGGTCATCCCTGCTTTCAAAATACACTGCTTGACTGGGGAAAAAATTACCACCACCGTTCACTTTTCCTATAGCGCCCCCTGTGAGTGACTGTGATGCTATCAGATTTCTGGGCACTGTAGCTGTCACAAGAGGTGGCTGCATGAGGCTTCTATATGAGTTTATGGGGCCAGTCACACATCTCTTAATTCTACATAATTGTCAATTTATCCCTGCAGTCTCATTGACTTCACGGGGGCTACTCACAAAGGGTTATTCACGTGATTACAGTTTGCAGGATGCAGTTCTAGCTTTGTAAAGCACCTTGGAGGAATCCTTTGGGGTCGAAGGCAGAGTACAACATAAAGGGCCAGATCTGCAGGTGGTTTAGATTGGCAGAGCTCCATTGATTTCAATGCACTTAGGCTGCTGTTCTCCAGCTGAGCATCTGGCTCATGTTACTGGACCCAGTACTGCCCAAAGTGGGAGTTTTGCCATTCATTTCAATGGGAGCAGGAGCGGGCTCATTACTGTTTCTGGATTAGCAAGCAACCTGGCCATTTTATTGTAAAAGGCCAGTGTTTTATTTTATATATAAAATTCCTCAATCCTCTTATGGAAATGGTAGCTAGAATTTAATAGAGATCAAACCAATGAAGATCTAAAATTGTATGTACAAATTTAACAGAGAATGAGATCCTTGCTATGGAATTTTTAAAACCACTTTATGGGATTTAATAGAAAATTATATTGCTACCATACAGTTCTATGGCTTAGTTTAAAAGTTCCATAGAAAGTGTTAGCATTCCCCAATAAATCTGAGAGCACTTTGTCTTAAGGGTCTGAAAAGAATCACCGGTAAAGTCCATCGCTGACCATATATAATCCTGCAGTTTGCTAGGCATGTTGCTCTGATCCTCTATTGCAGCCATCTGAATTGGGATTACCCTGTGCACCATACAAATGACCTCTCGTATCATAGAAATGTTGCTTCCTGTTTCCCATTAAAGCACTGGATCACCTTTAATTCTATGAATCATAGAGTCTCTCTCTAATGGCTCAATCCTGCAAGGTGCTTCTGGTGGGACTCTAGGGTGCTCAGCACCTTTCAAGATCAGGGACCTACTAGCCCCATGCTAGACCTGATAGACAATTCTGATTTGCATCTACAATATTAGGGGAAAACACTGTAGCCTATTAAATTAACAAGCTACCACATTCCATCAACCAGTTCTCATGCCCTCAAGGCATCCTCTGTAGATTTCTGCGACATGCCAATGAAACATTTCAAGCTACAAGACAGCCCAGTCACTTCCCATCCATTTTTTATGGTCCCATGGAAACAAAGAGTCCCTGCCTGGCAATTGCTTGTTCAAGCTTTCAATAAATCATTTCACAACTAGCAGGGGCATGTGATCTTGGTGTCCTCGCCTAGGGGATCAGACAGACTCACATCCCCCTCTCATCATTTATCCTCCCCGCCACCTCTCTTCCAAAAAAAAAAAATAAAGTAGCATTTTTGCATGAAGAGTTTGGAAGGGAATCAGTTTCTTTCAGGATTTTTTATTTGGAGATGCTCCTTGGGTTTTGTTTTTGGAACCAGTCCCGTACATGTGCTGTGCTGATGCTAAGCCAGAGCCTTAGTCAGGGAGGCGGTTTTGCAACACTGGGGGGAAAAGAACAGACACAGTGACTCCTCTGTTGGAAAAGTTACCTTTTGTCCTTTCTCATGGAATTCTCCCACTCACCCACCACCCCAATCCTGGACTGTAATCTACACACCAGACCAGACTGCTCCTTCTTCCAGTGCTCAAGTAGCTCTCCACTCACAATAAGTGACTGGGTAACATTTTCCATTCTATTCTAAACAGCACTGCCCTGAGGAGATGTGGGACATGCAGGGCATCCTCCTCCGCTCCCGCCTCCGCCCTTGGCTCACACGCACTCTCAATCTCGTCTCATGTAGCTATTCTACATGAGACAGAACATCCCAGCAGTTCACAGCCAGCAACAAACAGAACGTTCTGGCTTAATCCATATGGACCAACAGTGTATACTGGACACAGGAATTGTGCCCCATCTCCAAGGCAAACCACCAAACCCCCTCCCTCACAGGGCCCAGTCACCGACACAAAAGAGTTGCTGAATGTTTGACTGCATTTAATATTTTACTGCAGTGTTACCAACTCTCAGGATTTCATCATGAGTCTTAAGGTCCTTGGTGTTTTGTTTAAAGCCCCCACCAAGGGCAAGTCAGCAAGTGAAAAACTTAGCTTTCATTTCATGACCTAAGAGCATCTGAAAGGCCCAGGAATCAGAAGGCAAATAACCCCCCAACATGTTGTTTTTTAAATCTCATGATGTTTAAGTTAATCTCATAATTAGGGGTGGGTGTGTCTGAGCCACATTGAAACTGGTATAACTGAAATCAGAGTTTGGCTCAGAAGGTCCTCTAATATCTGGAAGTGGTACCAGAGCCAAACAGAACTTTTGTCTCTAGTACCATACGCTATAGTTCAAGCAGACTTTACCATCCCCACCACCTCGTTCAAAATCTCTCAGTGCCAATGTGTAGGTAACACAAGGGTGCATGCCAAGGCACATCAGCTGGAGTACGAGTTTATAATGGTTTTAACTTATTGCATAAAAGCTTCCCCAAATTTCAGAGCTATTCAGATCCAGGTCTTTGGTTTGGGCCAATATAAAGAGCTACAGATTAGCCCCAAAGTTTGGCTCCAAATCTGGCTCAAAGCGTCACCAGAATACAAGTATGTGTATTGACATCTGGTGTTATGGTTAGAGTGCCAATAGATACTGCTGCTGCAAACTAGGCCTAATCCAAAGCCACTGATGTCAGTGGAAAAACTCCCTTTGACTCCAGGGGCTTTGGATCATGGATGAACATGACACTGGTTCGAAATTAAACCACAGACACACAACCAAAGAGAAAGAGGAGAAGTGACCCTTTGGGTGACAATCCAGTATTTTTAGGAAGTGCTGTCCTAGGGGTTACTAGGTTTAAGCATGTAATAGTGGCACAAAAGAATATGTAACTGAAGTTGCCAAAATGATGGCCAGGTCCATTTTGATTTGCAGAGGCCCACGCTTGGTCAATCACATTTCATGTTTGATTTTAATTTATCAGTTTAATGGACTGGCTAGTGCATAGGAGTAGCACAGCCTCCTACAGCACAGAGTCGGAACTGCTCAACTTGGTGGCATCCCTGGAGTTTCTGGAGGTGCTCCCAACTATGGTTGCCCTAAAGACCTGGACTGCAATGCAGAGAAGACACTATACAGAGTCAAAGACAAATGGATTACATAGTCTCCAAACAGTTGGGTGCAACTCCACAGACTTCAGTGGAGATGCTCTTGATTTATAGTGAGAACAAAATCCAGACTTTGCTGGGTAAAGAGAAGAGAAAGACACGGGCAGGGGCATGTGCAGGAATTTAAATTTGACCACTTTTGGAGGAGCATGTTCTGTGCCCCTACTGTGGCCCCAGAGCCGGAGGAACTCACTGTACTTGCTGCAGCCCAGAGGCCGAAGCAGTTCTGTGACCCCCCTGCAGCCCCAGGGCCAGAGCAGCTCCGCGACCCCACCACAGCCCAGGGGCCGGAGCAGCTCCATGACCCCGCTACAGCCCCAGGGCTGGAATAGCTCAGTGACCCCACCAGTTATTGGGGGGCTGGGCCCCTGCATGCCCCCCTTGTGTATGCCCCTCCTTACAGGCATCTGTATTAACCCATTTGTTACTAGAAACCTCCCCTCCCAGTGTGCATTTCCTTGCTAGTGACTTAGATTCACATCCCATTGTATGTATGCAATCAAGGAGCTGCCAACACGCACTCAGGTCTTGCTGGCAGCATGGGAGGCATCATGCCTTTGCCAGATGGGCCTGGCACATGCAGCAGCAGTTAGCTGGTTACAGGCACTGGGTTTATTAAACATTAATAGCTCCAACCTCAGAGAGAGCGTCTCTCCCGCAGCAAATAATAAAAGGTATCATTTGGGTTTATTCTGACACAAGTAAAGAAATTTTGAATGATGTGCACCTTCTTAAACACTCTGGGCCTGAACCTCAGTTCCTGTCCTTGGGGCAGAGGCAGAAATGAGGAAGGGTAATAGGGGCTTTAAGCCACTTTTGTGCCCTTGATCTATTGGGGATGCTCTGAGCCCCTGGGACAAGTCAAGGTTCTGCTTGGCCTGAGGGCCACATCGGGGTTGCGCAACTGTATGGAGGGATGGGTAGGGAAGGCTGTGCACCCCCCAAACAGCCTGGCCCCCACCCCCTATCCACTCCCTCCCACTTCCCGCCCCCTGACTGCCCCCCTCAGAACCTCTGACCCATCCAACCCCCCTGCTCCTTGTCCTCTGATCACCCCCTCCCGNACCCATCCAACCCCCCTGCTCCTTGTCCTCTGATCACCCCCTCCCGGGACCCACGCGCCCTATCCAACCCCCCTGCTCCCTTTCTCCTGACTGCCCCAACTCCTATCCACACCCCCGCCCCCTAACAACCCCCCCGGGACTCCCACCCCCTATCCAACTGCCCTCTGCTCCCTGTTCCCTGACTGCCCTCTCGACCCCTATCCACATCCCCGCCCCCTGACAGGCCCCCCAGGACTCCCAATCCCAACCTTCCCTGTTCCCCATCTCCTGACCACCCCCAAGAACCTCCGCCCCATCCAACTGCCCCCTCCTCCCTGACTGTTCCCCAGAACCTCCACCCCCTTGCCCAACCACCCCGCTCCCTGCCCCCTTACCAGCAGCAGGAGCTCACAGCCATGACACCTGGCAAGAGCCAGCTGCGCTCCGCATGCTTCCCAGAGGGAGCGGCGGGCCAGAGCGCAGCACATGTGGCGGTGTAGCTGCGGGGGAGGGGGGCAGCGGAGGAGGGACCAGGGGCTAGGCTCCCCGGCCAGGAGCTCTGGGGCTGGGCAGGACAGTCCCACGGGCTGGATGTGGCCCACGGGCTGCAGTTTGCCCATGTCTGTCCTAGGACATCACGACTAACCATAGTGGAGTGCAGTGCCCAACCTGACCTTAGGGTCTGGGAGTAAGTCTTGCACAAAGCCCTGTATGTTATCCAGAAAAGCCCTGGGTGGGAATATTCAGAGGAGGCTTATTTGTCCACTTTAAGGTAGAACTAGCAGAAAAATTTCTCTCTGAACATTTCTTTTTTTGGATGGATTTTTTTTCTTCCTCAGCAAAATGTACAATTTCATGGGAAAGGCCCATTTGCATCAAAAATGGATTTTTCTTTTTCAGTTTGTTTTTTGACAAAAGCCTGGAAAGTTTTGAAGAAAACTTTCTGATGAAAACAAACACATTCTCCCACTCCCACCCATTTCTTTGTTGGGGGCAGGGCATAATTTTCCAACCAGCTCTAATTCAAAGCATGCTTTATGCTGTGAGAGGGATGCAAATGGGACTTTGCTGAAGCGAGAATCAGACCGCCCCTCCCCCCTCTGCCCCTGGGCTTCAGAAAGTGACCCACAGCCAGGGGCAGCTTGCTTATTTACTGGTGTGCTGGGTGTTTATCTGCTGGTAGAAATACTTTGCTTGTTTTGGCATAAGCTTTATGGCTCATTTGAAAAATTTCACAGAGAACTGAAGGTCAAGGAGGGAGGCAAATGTTTTAGTGAGGAACACATGATTTTATGAGTGTTAAACCGCAGTGTTGCTAAGTACTTATCTATTATTTACTGAAGAGAAGGTTGTGTTCGCTTCTAAAAAGCACACGCCAGGCTCTGTCTAGACCTCCTCACGCCAACGTGGCTTGCCCATCGAGCTAAGTACAGCAAGCCACACTGCACCTGCTTAGGGTTCTCACTGCAGGCGTCCGTTATTTTAAGACTTTCAAACTTTGGCTTCAGAGGCTTCTTCCCCTTTTGTAGTTTCAAAAGAACACATCTGTGAAGGAGTCGTCATGACACACCTCTGCCAGCGTCTGATCTGTCATGATAACCTGATCTAATGAGCTTATAGCTCCCCTCCTGGCTTGCAAACACTTCAGAGCTGCACACACTGAATGAGACGCAAGGTAATTAGAGCAACGTGCTTTCGTGCACAGACAGAATAAAGGAACACGAAGGCAACAATCTAATTCAATTCACTGTTAATAGATTGTATTCACGTAGCCCTAGTGCAAACGTAATGACAAACTAAGAAGAAATATAGATAAAGGCCCAGACTTGAAGTGTTACAAAGCTACACAACTATGTTCAGGCCAGTATATGATCTAGCTGGACCCAGCACAACTTTACTTTCTGTTTACAGGAGCTGGCCTGGCGGACAAAATCTGGATCTAGATCTAGGATCAAATGTTTCCAAAGTTCTAAGGGAGATTGGATCAAGTTCCAAGATTATTTCAAGCTCCATCCAGGGTATGGATCACTTCATGATCATCTGTTCTGTTCATTCCCTCTGGGGCACCTGGCATTGGCCACTGTCGGAAGACAGGATACTGGGCTGGATGGACCTTTGCTCTGGCTCAGTATGGCCATTCTTATGTTCTTAAGGTCCAGGGCCTGGCTTGTTATAGAAATAGAGCCGTCGAAGCCACAAAATTCAAATCCAGATCTAAACTTCCTCAAAATGCAAAGCACCCAGATTCATTGCTTTGGTTTCTGGTCTCTCATTAATACCTTCTTTCCAGCTGACACCCATCTGCTTTGCTTTCCTTTAGTGAAGGGGACATGGGAGATGTCATCTTTATGGTGAATGGCAGAAGACATAGAAAAGGTTGATGTTCTCTCCCATGCCTCCTTTCCCCAGCACTCAGCAAAACCGTAAAGTCACATACTGAGGGGCTCCCTCAATTTCTATTCAGACAAACTCACACTCACTTTAATGACAACCTGCCTGAATAAAGAATAAGTGAAAGCTGAGGAGAGAGGCTCAGGATTTGGTTCCAATATGCTGCTTTTCTATGACCTCATTCCCAGTGCGATTGCAGCATATCCCAGTCCACGGGTTACAGTACAAACAATGGATCAGATTCCTTGCTGGTTTTAGTTAGCATCGCGACATTGATTTCTATTGAACGAGGCAGATTTACACCAGCTGAGGGTCTGGCTCTGTATCCTTGTTTACAGAAAGAAGATTAGGGACAGGATTGCAGGTGTGTTTACTTTATTCTGTGATCCTGCCAACGAATTAGAAGTTAACGCCATTGTGGTTCTCTCTTCTCTCTCCTCATGCGGAGCTGCCCGCGGATAAGTAGCACCATTATCCTAAGCTAAACTGGCCAGCTAGTGAAGATATGTGACATCACGGCTTTACGCTGCTTTAATCTATTTCCTTAGCCACAGCTTCACAGCTCAAGGTAGAATATTTTACATCCCTTTGTCCTGTAGCGCCCCATTCTTGGGGTAGCCTGGCCACTTTGCAGAACGATGCACTGCCCCTGAGACCTGGAGATTCACTTCTAATTACCATGCGTGTGAGAATCCTTGCTATGATCAGAGGTGACAGGACTGAGACCACAGCTGCTGGACTGCCCCAGGATCTACCTAATAGCACAATGCGCAGAGCCACAGAAAGAGCTCAAGACTTATCCGAGCTAAATCATCCATGTTCCCCCTCCCAGAAGCCCAGCACAATCTCGCCCTCAGACTGCCACTATTTTTTTTTTTTAAAGATTCTGTGCATTATTCTGGCCTTACGCGTAATGTTTTATTGTTCTTTCCTCAGGCAAAAATGCTGTTAGCTTCCCAAACAGATTTGGATGTGTCAAAAAAAATAAATAAATCTCCTCTTTGGCCAGACTTACCCTACTTTCACAACGTGAGCATATTCTGGTCGCTCCTTTGCTGATCGTATCGTAGAAGAGGTAACAATACCCCTGCTCAGCCCCATGCAGTCACCATCTGATTTTTGGAGAAATGTAACAATGCAGCCCATCATTGCTCTGCAAAGCAGCCACATAACCATCTCTTACAACAAGCATTGTACACAGACAATGGACAAAACTGACTGGAATCCAGCATCTCCTTTCTACTACAAAGCAGATGGCTGAGGGGATGACAAAGCCTTTCACAGATAGGTCACTGCCCTGACTCTGACCGTGTTGCAGGTGACAGAGGGACAATCCAGGCCCTAAAAAAAAAAACAAGGAGTCCAGTGGCACCTTAAAGACTAACAGATTTATTTGAGCATAAGCTTTCATGGGTAAAAATCCTCACTTCTTCAGATGCATGCAGTGAGTTAAAGATGCAGGCATTATATAATGACACGTGAATCCAGGCCCTGTTGGTCAATAAGAGCTTTTCCATTGGCTTCAGTAGTAGCTGTTTTGTGGCCCTGAGCACAAGGCCCTGTGTGTCTAGAACCCAGCTCTAACCAGCTTGCGCTCCACTGCTCACGACCTACTGTGGTCACAGAGCATGGGAAATCCTACCTCAAGGAGTCTGACGGACAGCAGCCCCATGGCTCCTGATTGGCTCCTTGCCCTATATAAACCTAAGATGCGTTCTAGTCTCTGTCCAGGCAATAGTGTGGATTCCCTGTAACTGCCATGACTGATCCTTGCTTCTGAACTTCTCCCTTTGACTTTAGCTTGATTTGGACTTCACCTTCCGACTCGGACCCTGAAACCTGACTCCAACCCTTGGTACCAAGCCTGGCCTGGAGCCTGACTATGCACTCCTCCGCTACTCCTTGCCTCAGGTTTCCCTGCTCTGACCCTTGGTTCTGATTGCTTGTGTCGGGGTCCTGACCCTGAGTTTGCCATTGGTAACCTATGTGAAATGAATCTATGGCTCTTAAGTTGAGAGAACTCAACTGGGTTCCATACATGGGTAACTGTATTAAATTCTATGGCCTGTGATACACAAGAGGTCAGACTAGATGATCTAATTTCCTTCTGGTCTTAAAAATCTCTGACACTCATAGAAAAATCAAAATAAAATTTGCACCAGTGCTGAAATGTTTGAAGGCTGTTTTTGTTCTGCTGGGTTTCCAAATGGTCCAGCTTTTTTTTTAAATTTCCTGACACTTTTTAAAAATTCAGATTTGTTCATTTTCAAAAGTTTTCTAAAACAAAAACTTTCAGTTTCAAAACTGGAAATGTTCATGCTAAGAGATCTGTTTATTTTGAAAACCAAACCTCATTCGTGAGTGGGCTGCCCAATCAAAATTGGCAAAAGAAAAACAACCCACCCCCGCACCACAATAAAGGGAGTTTTTGTTGAAACACGGAAATTTTTGAGAAAAATCAAAATGTTTTGGGAAAAATTTCTATTTTCCAAAAATTTCCAAATTTCCATTGAAAAAAATTATTTTGAACAAAATTTCAATCAGCTCTGGTAGTAGATGAACATCTATATAAGAAAACCGCCATCACGATTAGCAAACTCACCATGAAGAACAAGGATTTAAAACTGGCCTGTATGGTGACCAGACCTCTTGTCTTACCAGGTCAATCTTCCAGGTTGGGGTTCATTGTTAGTGAAGTGATTGGAAGCCTGTCCTGCAGCTGTGCTGTGAATATTAATATCCTTCACTTCTACCACTGTATGTGTAGTGTAGGTTACACAATGCAGACTTGTTGGGAAGAAAACTTTGCTCTGCGGCTCTTTCTGCCTACATGGGACAGGCATAAAACAATTAGAAGATAAGACACGAGGGTTGGAGCAAGCAGGGTCACTTTGATCAGCGATGGAAAGAAAGGAGAAGAGGAGAGATTTAAGGAGAGATTCAAAGGAGGAGACAGAGGTCATTGGAGGGCACAGGAAGGAGGAGGTTTCATAAGCAGACTCGGCCATCCGGAACAATGCACCAGCACTAAATTAAACTTATGGACAACTTTAAAGATGCTCACATTGCATCAGCCACCACAAGCCAAAATATAGGGCCTGCTACCTTGTGTAGTCATTTATGCTAGTGCAAAGTGGGAGCTCAAACCTTACTACAGAAGAACTACTTATGTGATTGGGCCATCTTGGTATAATGCTCAAACAAGTGTGTTACTTGCCCCATAACTGGCTTGATGTGTGCAAACATGCAAGTGTTTGTAACGTTTACTTATGCTACCTGCCAGATCCTCATCCAGTGTAAATCAGCTTAGCTCCATTCCCTTCTCTGGTCTTACACACTCATTTAACTGATTTATACCAAATAAGGATCCGGTCCATGGTGTTTTAAATCACTAACAGGATGTAAGTGCAGGCAGAAAAATTACAGGGAGCCTGATTCTGCTCTTGCAGAGCAATGTCACTGGCGTCAGAGAAGCTTCTGCAGGACTACAACAGCGTGAGAACACAAAGTAGGTAATGCACATAGGGCCCTATCCTGAGACGTGCTGACCAACAATGGGAACAGAAGGGACCTCACAGCACTGGGCCCCTAAAAAGCACCACTAAATTAAAATAAGAAAACTAGCGTACTCTGGTAGCTTTGGCACCAGCTTGCCATTTACTCAGTGGCCACTGAAGGCTCTAAAAAGGCACTGCTTTGCTACACCGAAACTTTTTTTATATCTTCATACATGGCAAAATTCAGGAGCAATACATAGGATGGCATAAGTTAGACTCTCTTATGCTCAGTCTCTCAGAACTTGCGCCCGCATGCAAGGGAGTGTATAAATTGGCCTAATTTACAAGCTGAAAAGTCAGAGGGAGAGGTGAGTTGAAGCATTACCAGCACTCTTGGGGCTACATCTAAGGGAGTCAGGAGCTCTGGGCTTGATGTTAGAGTTTGACGCAGAGCCATAACTAGCTATTTTTGCGCCCAAGGCAAGAATATAAAATTGTGCCCTCCCCCCGTTTGGTGGGTTTTAAGTGGATCCGAGAAGTCCTAATATATAGTAAGCGTGTGCTCACTGGGAAAACTAGAACTCGATTACTCAATGATGGTTGTTGTGTCTGTAGACAAACGCCTTGATGTCATCGTTTTCTGCGCCCCTCCGCTTTGCATGCCCAAGGCAAGTGCCTGACTCGCCTCTCCCTTGTTATGGCACTGGTTTGACACCCTGCGTGATCTTGAGCAAGTCACTTCAGCTCTCTGCCTCAGCTGTATGACAGGGAAAATAACACCTCTTTTCTCCCACCTCTTGTCTATTTACCTTGTAAACTCTTTTGGGCCAGGACCAGGTCTTACTATATATTGACTAACATGGCTACAAGAGTGTGTATATATTTATAGTACAATGGGGTCCTGGGTTCAGAAGGGGCTTCTAAGCCTGCTGTAAGACAAATAATAAGAGGTGCTTGTAGCGGGGTGGTCACCCTGCTCCTGCCCTGAAGGGCTTAAAACAGCCCTGGGAAAGAGCTGTGGCGGGGGTGGGAAGCTAGGCTGATTGGGAAAGCAGCCACAGCTGTGGTCAGCTTAATCAGGGCCCAGCTGGCCCTTATAAGAGGGCTGTGGGACAGAGGAAAGAACAGATGCTCTCTTTAGCTTTACCTGGCTGCCTGGGAAGCTGAGGAGGGTCCCTGAGGTGGAGCAGTGCTGGGGAAAGGCAGAGGGAGCTGGTGAGCTTCAGTCTAGCAAAGCCCTAGGCTGCAGGCCAAGCTAAGGGCCCACAAGAGGGTACCAGGGCTGCAGAGGGGGAGCCCAAATATAGACAGAGACAGCTGGTCCAACCCCCCTTGCTGATGATGAGTGATTTATAGACTGCAGCCTGCCACAGGAAGTGGGGCTAGACAATGACTGGCAGTAGCCACTGAGGCAAGGTGGGGGTTGGGGGTTCCCCTGGATGGGGAGACCCAGATTGCGGGTTACTGCAGGGGCAGAACCCTGACATAGAAGGGCACTGGAGTCTGGGAGGGACCCGGGGGCCAGTAGCAGGCGAGACACCGGCCTGCGGAGGGTGCTCTGCACTGAAAGAGCTAATTCCCAAGGTGACCAGCAGGCGGTGCTGTGCCGGTGAGTAGTCACCCCGCCACAGTGCTATTATGATAAATGTTGTTCTACATCTTCCTCTGGCAGTTAGGCATCTAAGACATGACAGGAGATATTAAACTGTTAGCAGGTATATGCTAAATGTAGCACAATATTATAGCAGGTCCTTGGCCTGTCCCCATAACCCTCGCCGTGTTATGCTGGGTGAAGATGAGCCAGTGGCAGGCTCCGTGCCTGCTGAAACCCAACATTCCAAGCATCAGCACCCGTCTTTTTAGTCATTATTTTCACAGGAGCAACTAAAGAAGCTCTTTTCCCTGCCATTCATCTAGGAGCACCCCTGCTTTCTTAATGAAGGCCCAGCCCTGCCAACAGAGCAAAGGAGATACACTGCAGCTTTCGGTCAGCTGGAGAGTTTACTGAAGGCAGCAATTTTCCAATTGCATGAAGAGTTGCCATTAGATGGCTTATGATCCCAGACTGCGAAATTACTTATCAGCTGGAGCTGAGCAGTGTTTGAGTCGGCTTCCTTTGTTGTTAGGGTGTGTATGTGCGTGGGCCTCCCCAGCCTTTGACTGAAGGAGAAAAGGAAATTCAGAGATTTGCTTGGAACAGCCTGAGCTGCTCAAAATGATCACAGGTTGCAACATAAAAGAGATGAGCGAGAAATGGTTAAAACAACCAGCAAGTCCTGCAATATAGAGCCCAACCCTGCACAGCTTCTATGACTGTGGGCAAGTCATTTAGTCCCTCAAACTCAACCTCCCCAGCTGGGGATACAACTTGCTTACTTCAGAGGGGTATTAGGAGATTTTATTCATTGGGCCTGATTGAGGCCCTTCCCTACACAGTCATGGAGGGGGAGTAAGACACTCCCATACTCTCTGTGTAGCCTCCCTGTCTGTCTGCTGCAAGCAGGAGGTGGGTGGAGAGAAGGACGGAGAAGGGCTGAGCCTTGTCTCTGCCTGCCCCAAGGTGCTAGCCAGTGAAGCACAGCTTTTGAAGGGAGTGGTTGTAGGGTTGTAGTCTACTTTGGGTCATTTCCTGGCTGGAAGCATGTGTGGGGGGAGACACTGGTTTTTGTATGTGCAACCCTTGGGCTAGGATGTCTCGGTGGCAACAAGGGCTGGGTTCATGTAGCTAGGTGTCCCTGTTAAAGTTAACAAACCCCACCGGCTCAAACTCACCCCCAGAACTTCTAGGATCACTAAATTAACTTCCCAGGGTGCCTCCTGTAGGTTATACCTCCCTACTCCCAAGCACTGGACGTGTCTGAAACAAGGAAAACTATTAGGGGGAAAGGGAACACACCATCAATGTGGGAACACACAGCAACCATCTATCTATATGAATAAGTAAAACACGCCCCAAAGTAACTTTGGCAATAGCCTGTTAACCCAGCTCCTCACCCATCAGTGAAACTGTAGGCAAATGTCTCTACTACATCACTTCCTACTTCCCGCTGTGCTAACCCCCACTCATAGCCTGGGATCAGTGGGCAGGATGGTCCAGAGTCCTGAAGGGCCCTCAACAGGCCTGTCTCCAGTCCCTTGGGATGTGCTACCTGGTCTTGTTCTGAAGATTCCCCCACCTACCAGATACAGTGATGTCAGCGTTATTTAGTGGCTGGAGCTCGCTCACCTGAGAAGCTGTCCTTTGCTGCTTTAGCAAGAGCCCTCTCTGCCTAGCACGATTAAAGATCCACCGCTGAGTCATCTCCCATTGAAGAATCCGCCCACAGATTTTTCATATAAATGTCTACACTGTGTGTATTTAGAGCTGTCTCCGAATAAGAAAATCCTCCTTTAACACGATCATCCAGTGCTGAGTCAGCTTCCTAGCTGTGAACTGCACATCATTCCCCCTGTACTCAGAGCTGATCACACCTTTCCCTCAGGCCTATGAGAATCACCCAGAGGGGTGTGCTAAGCAGACAGTAAGCCATGTAGTCATAAGGAGAATGTGAGGTACCAGTGGCTGCCCCATGAGATCTATGGCAAAGGAATGACCCCATGTTATGACCCACCTTGCAGCAGTAAAGTGTGAGTAGTTTAAATGCACCGGTGACACCTGGCTGGGGGAATTAGCCGGTCATTCAGTGTGACCAGGCCCAGGCCCCTCCTCCTAACTCTCACCTTATCCACTGGCATTAAGGCACTCTTCCAGAAAAGGAGAAACTATCCAATCCTGATCCATTTCACCCCAGCTACTCTCAATCTTTCCTTAATTTTACTTCTTCTGCCCCATTCTCCTTTTCTGTCTTTTCATTCATAGTTGATCACCAGGAACTATTTTCTAAAACAACCTTCCTAAACACACACCTGCAACTCAGCCAAATTCCACCATATTTATCAGTTCTACTCACATGGGTGACTTCATTCAGTTCCTGTCAGAGTACCTTAGCTCTTCTGCAGTTAGAGAATTTCCCTTTGCCCACCTGACTGTTGCTCACCTTTTGCACTTCACTCACGTGTGAGGTGTGATGTTGGCCAATTTAAGTTAATTAAAAGAAGGTAAAATCCTAGTGAAGGCAAGGCAGTTTGTAGTTTTCACATGAGTTTGCAGGCTGGGTCTAACTCGGCTTTGGTTTTCAAAACTCCAACATTTTACCAGAAACAAGAAATCTTTACAGAAAACTGGTCTTAAAAAATATTTGTTTTTGTGGTTTTTTAATACAAAAAAACCCCCTACGTTTTCACTGGAAAATCTGAAAGAAACCACATATATTTTAAATTTCCCCAGAAAAATAATTTCCCTTTTTTCCCACCAGCTCTATCTCATTGATACAGATGTTTCTTTAATTTTACATTTAGCAAAATTTAGATCCTGAGTAAAATTTTCGAAAGCACCTCTGTGACTTAAATGGCTTCTAAAGTGCCATTTTCAAAGATGACCTGGGCCCTTAGGAAGCTAAGTCTCACTGACTTTCAAGAATATTTAGGCTCCTAAGTGTATAGGGCAGTTTTGAAAATGGCATTTAGAAGCCTAAGTCATGGATGTGCTTTTGAAAATTCCACCCCTCTCTCCTTTCCTCTGGGGACATGAGAGTAACTGAGGAAGGCAAACACAGGACCTAGAAGGTGAAACATTTAATTTGTTGCTGTAAGTACCAGAAGCAGGTGGAAAACACAGCAGAGTGAAGAGGAAGATGGTCCCATTAACAATGGGAAACTGAAAACAAAGACTGGTACATTCTCGTAAGAGCCAGAGACTGATCAGATCATTTCTTCCATCTCCCTGTAAGAGTAGAATTGTTCCTTGTATAGTTATTCATATTTGTTTTTATAGGGTCTAGTTTTACTCATGCCAAGAGATGGGGTTTCCATCTCTTACCCTGGGAGATTTTTCCATAGATGTTATGATCACAGACTATCCCAGATATAATGCTGAACATGGAGCAGTAACATATGTGCACGTTGTTGCTCAGAACCTCACAATGTATCCCATGGTGTACCACTTGTATTGGTCTTTCACAAGCCTCTTATAAGAAAATATTGGCTCTAGCCAGAGTAATGCAATGCACTGATCCAATTAATTCACCGCATGGCAGACAGGCACATCCTGACATTTCATTCTCCTCATGACAAAAAGAGCAATATCAATGGGAATGACAACAAGCCTTAAGACTGTAATTGAGTGGGACTCTTTAGATGTTGTCCTGTTGGTAGGACCCTGGGGATCTCATTTTAGACTCCAGCTCGGAGCCTGGAGCCGTGGAAGCTGAAGACAAGAACTCCCTTCGAATAAAAACGCTGCTCTGGTATTTCTGTGTAGCTCCTCACTGCGCTTAACATTCTCATCTAGTCTCTGCCCCTGGCAAACTTCTCTAGTGGCAGCTCTTCATCTCTCAGCCCCACACAGGGAAATTAAAAAGCCCCATAATATATTTCTTTAATCTGGTTAGGAAGGGAGCTGGCTGCACTGAGCTATGTTGCACAGGAAACTTTGCACAGGCGAGGTTGCTTCACTCGTCCCCTGCAGTGAAATTCCCTCTCCGTCAAAACTCCTTCAAACACGCAAAAAAAGTGAGACTAAAAATAACAACAACAATAATAAGAGGAAATAAAAATGCTACTAGAAGTTCCATGTTAGCAGGAAACCCCCTGTGGTCCCACTGTTACTGGCAGCGTGCTGGGAGATCACTCTGCTGCACCTCCTGCATTTGCAATCGACAAGGCCACTGTCGTCGGAATCCAAGATCGAGCGCCAAGCTGTTTGGACAACTGCTGCCCTTGCAAATTCTCACCTCAAAATAAATTGCTGGCCCAGAAATAAAGTAAACTAAAAGGAATGAGTTTGGATCTCTGGACATCTCAGCTTGATAACCCTCCTTCCCAGCCCAAGTTCCTCTGTCCAGTTTCTGCGCAGAAACTGTTGCAGCTCCCCAGCCCTGGAAGGAATGTGGCAATTTGGGCAAGGACTCAAGGCAATCTCAATGACAACCTGGCAGCAACCCCTAGCCAATAAGCTTGTACCAGCTGGGCATTGCTGAAGCACAGCCACCCCCCCCTCTTTCTATGCCCCATAATGAGGGCTGAGAGGGGATGGTGTTGGACCATCTACCCCATCTTTATGCCAGCTGGGGATCCCCAGCTGGCTGTTTAAGCCTGCTATGAAGTTACTTTGTGTCACCACTCCAAAGCAGGACTGAGCCCTCTGTGAATATTAGCAATGAAAGCAAACGTCCAAATCACTCCACGGTCTTCGTTTAAAACCAGGTTGTCAAAATGCTCATTAGAGAACAGATGTTGCTATTTAATTCTGTTTTAATCAAAAATTTTCAAAATCTAAGGCTGGAACAAATGCATATTAGTATGTTCTTCTCAACAGTTTTACCTGAAAGGTCTAATACAGCATCTCAGAGCTGGCTGAATCACAGAAAAGTGATTCCTCGAATGTTTTTGTGAATAAATGCATCAAATTTGCTTAGTTGTTACCCATAGTGTCAGATTATTTAAATGTTTGTGTATGTTCAGAAAGCTGCCAATCCAGTCAGGAAAATTGTCCTAAATTCCCAAAGTTTAATAGATGGTTATTCTTCCAAAAATACCTAATCATCACGTGCTAATCTTCTGCTGGAAGTTTCAGCCATCAAATCAGAGAGCAGAAAAAAAACACACATTATGAATAGCAAATATCTGAAGCAAAGAGTTTGCAAACAACCCATAGCTTGAAACACACTTGCACAAACTACTCCATGAGTACTTACTAAAGCAGAGAGAGGTTTAAGGAAGATGAGATCAGACCACGAACAGCAAATAAGTAAAAGGGCTAAATTAATCAGATATTCATCATCACTCGCAACAAATAAACAGGTGTCAGTTGCACCAACACTACCATCCTGCACAATAAATCGAAGGATTCACAGACCCATTAACACAGATAATTGTTTGCTGACCAAAAACTGACTAGATGTCAGGAAATATCAGATACCACCACTGGTTCTCAAAACGCATAGTCCAGAGGAAATAAATCAAAACTAAATCTTCAAATAAGTATCTGTCAACATTGTAGTAAGCTGCTTTCTCCTAATGTGTTCTGAACAATTGCAGACACATAGTTGGTTGTCAATACATAGCAGAACTGGTCAGAAATTGTCAACTGAAAAAATCCCCCCATGCAATTGTGTCAAAATAGCATTTTATTTTATTTTTATTGCTGGAAAATGTGGATTTTGATGCCTTTTTCCGATTTTGATTGTGTTGCAATCTAAAATGTTGAAACTTTTCACTTGGACATTTCCAAATAGATTTTTTGGTGGGAACTTTCCATTAGGAAAAGTTTCTGATATTTCATCTTTTCATCCTGTTTCAGGATGGAAGCAAATGCTGCAACATCAGTATTTTCCAGGGGATGGAAAGTCCATATTTCCCACCAGCTCCAATAAGTAGGAATGATGATTCATAAAATGTGGCATAACGATACATAATAATAATACCCAGCTCTTACACAGTGTTTTCCCTCTACAGATCTCAAAGCACTTTATAAGGAAGGTCAGTATCATACTGCGATGTTTGCACTCTATATGATTTTATGAAAATATGCTAATGTAACTGGAATATGCTTCATGCAAAAGGTATCTTGTAAGGTATCATTACAAAGCTTATAATCTCCTGAGTGTGATCATCCTATTTGCATAAATGTACCACTCTTGTATCTGAAACTAGAAATATGAAATATAACTCTAAGGGCCTATTGTAATTATGTAAAGTGTGGGCCATTAATGGTGGTTTGGAATCTTGATGACTCCCATTAACCAGGACAATTGACTGCACATGGTTCTGTTTTACCTGTAAGTCTTCCTGTATATGTGTGTGCTGGCAAGTGAGTAATGAAGTCTTACAGTGACATGTGATCATGTGACCAGAACTGGAATCCATCTTTAACCTAGTGCTTTTCCATTGGGGGGAGGGGGGACCCAGAGGGACAAAGGATTCCTGCCTTCTGCAAAAGATATATAAGTGGGTGGGACAGAGAAAAGAAGGAAGCCATCATGAGGAATCCCCTAGCTACCACCTGAGCTGGAACAAGGGCTGTACCACAGAAAAGGATTGTGCCCAGACTAGGAAGGCATCCAGTCTGTGAAAGAGATTTATTGAAAAATCTTTCAGGATGAGATCTTATTTGTATTCAGTTTGATTAAACATAGACTTGCGTGGTTTATTTTATTTTGCTTGGTAATTCACTTTGTTCTGTCTGTTACTACTTGGAACCACTTAAATCCTACTTTCTGTATTTAATAAAATCACTTTATACTTATTAATTAACTCAGAGTATGTGTTAATACCTGAGGGAGCAAACAACTGTGCATATCTCTCTATCAGTGTTACAGAGGATGAACAATTTATGAGTTTACCCTGCATAAGCTTTATACAGGGTAAAATGGATTTATTTGGGGATTGGATCCCATTGGGAGTTGGGCATCTGAGTGTTAAAGACAAGAACACTTCTGTAGCTGGTTTCAGTTAAGTCTGCAGCTTTGGGGCAATTAATTCAGACCCTGGGTCTGTGTTGGAGCAGATGGGAGTGTCTGGCTCAATAAGACAGGGTGCTAGAGTTCTGAACTGGCAGGGAATGCAGGGGCAGGAGTAGTCTTGGCACATCAGTTGGCAGTTCCCCAGGGGATTTGTGTGATCCAACCCATCACACATACTAAGAACTTTCTTGTGATGATTTTGTAAGATACTGTATTGTTTGAACTATGGTAGAGCCCAAAGTCCCAACTGAGATCAGGGCCCATTTTGCTCATTGTTGGACAAACATGTTACAAGAGACACCGTCAATAGACAAGACAAAAGGTGAAAGGGAAAACTGAAGCACGGCTAGGTGAGGTGAAGTGGTTGATGCAAGCTCACACCACAGGTCAGTGATGGAGCTGGGAACCCAGGTTTCCTGATTCCCAGTCAGTGACACATCTGCTGGACCCGTGTGTGTGTGTGTGTGTGTGTGTGTGTGTACCATAGTCTCCACTTATGGTGAAGGGAGGAAGCTGCCTCAAGACAATCTTTGACCATGGCTCATCAGGGGAGTTGTCTAACTGGGGAGCTTAGTCTATAGAGGAAAATAGGAACATGAGGAAACCAAACTACAACTCACACAAGGCACCGTGGTGGGACATCCGAATCAAAACATTTCAGTTTTCAGGTGTCTAGGTTTTCCAACTGAAATCAAAAATCTTCACGGACACTTCGTTGAACTGAAAACCCAATTTTCCACTCAAAAACAGTTTCAATGGAAAATTTTTGATCAAAACGTCATTCAAATTTTAACCACAATATTTGGTGAAGATGAACCATGGGGATGGCCTCCTGGAGCCCATGGATCTTGGGGGCTGATGTCATGATATCTTTGATAAGATAACGAGTCTTGTGGATAAGAGAGAAGCGGTGGATGTGGTATACCTAGACTTTAGTAAGGCATTTGATATGGTCTCGCATGATATCCTTATTGATAAACTAGGCAAATACAATTTAGATGGGGCTACTATAAGGTGGGTGCATAACTGGCTGGATAACCGTACTCAGAGAGTAGTTATTAATGGCTCCCAATCCTGCTGGAAAGGTATAACAAGTGGGGTTCCGCAGGGGTCTGTTTTGGGACTGGCTCTGTTCAATATCTTCATCAACGACTTAGATGTTGGCATAGAAAGTACGCTTATTAAGTTTGCAGACGATACCAAACTGGGAGGGATTGCAACTGCTTTGGAGGACAGGGTCAAAATTCAAAATGATCTGGACAAATTGGAGAAATGGTCTGAGGTAAACCGGATGAAGTTCAATAAAGACAAATGCAAAGTGCTCCACTTAGGAAGGAACAATCAGTTTCACACATACAGACTGGGAAGAGACTGTCTAGGAAGGAGTACGGCAGAAAGAGATCTAGGGGTCATAGTGGACCACAAGCTAAATATGAGTCAACAGTGTGATACTGTTGCAAAAAAAGCAAACGTGATTCTGGGATGCATTAACAGGTGTGTTGTAAACAAGACACGAGAAGTCATTCTTCCGCTCTACTCTGCGCTGGTTAGGCCTCAACTGGAGTATTGTGTCCAGTTCTGGGCACCGCATTTCAAGAAAGATGTGGAGAAATTGGAGAGGGTCCAGAGAAGAGCAACAAGAATGATTAAAGGTCTTGAGAACATGACCTATGAAGGAAGGCTGAAAGAATTGGGTTTATTTAGTTTGGAAAAGAGAAGATTGAGAGGGGACATGATAGCAGTTTTCAGGTATCTAAAAGGGTGTCATCAGGAGGAGGGAGAAAACTTGTTCACCTTAGCCTCTAATGATAGAACAAGAAGCAATGGGCTTAAACTGCAGCAAGGGAGATTTAGGTTGGACATTAGGAAAAAGTTCCTAACTGTCAGGATAGTTAAACACTGGAATAAATTGCCTAGGGAGGTTGTGGAATCTCCATCTCTGGAGATATTTAAAAGTAGGTTAGATAAATGTCTATCAGGAATGGTCCTGCCACTCTGGAGATATTTAAAAGTAGGTTAGATAAATGTCTATCAGGGCTGGTCTAGACAGTATTTGGTCCTGCCATGAGGGCAGGGAACTGGACTCGATGACCTCTCGAGGTCCTTCCAGTCCTAGAGTCTATGAATCTATGAATCTATGATGCATATCTGCTCATCTGGCCAGAGTTCAAACAGTTTGGGATCCTTACCCAAAACTTCTGCCCGACTGGAGAGGAAGCATTTCCCTACTTTTAGCGTCTAGTCCTCTAAGGGGTTTGATGTTGCTCTGAAAATAAAAACTGCGCCTGCTGGTAGGGAGGAGTGGGAGTTATCCTAGACAGGAAGAGAGTAAAAGTAGAAGAGTGGTATCCAGAATTCAAAGTGGCTAGAATCTCTAAGAGCTTAAGTGGGATTTTGATGGTGCATATACCTTGCGCTAGCCCTTTGGAGCTCAATAAATTTCTGAATGGGACTGTATGGCACGATGCCTACACTAGCAAGGGGCTGGACACAATGACCCTGGAAGTCCCGTCCAGTCCTATATCCTATGTTCCTTTGCACAGGCTGAATTTTACCCAGCTGGATTGTGGTTGCCATGAGAGGTAGCAATATTCATCCCACCCATGGGCCACAGAATACCCATAATCTGAATTAAGACTTATTCTTCTAAACTGATTTAGCTCATCTCCACTGGCAAAAGGGAGCAAAAAATCTGGAGGAGAGTGACGGAGCCCCGCATTGCAATGCTGCAGCGATCAGCACACTGGCACAGTTGTGAGAAGCAGGTAATTTCTCAGGACCCTTGAGCTGCTAGCGGAAGGCACACCTTGCTTAAATCTCATCAGATAAAACTTGGATCAGCTCCCAGATTAGTTCCTCCTCACCCCCTCCAACAATGTTCACAGCTCCCGGACTTTGATTTACATAGTTTTCTGTGGCTCTTATTTAAATGCATCAGCATTTGTAAAGCAGTCACAAGTGACTCATAGGATTACAAGAATGGTGTTAAATTACCAGATAAACACAGCCCCTATACTTCAGTACCTCATTTTTGTATCTTCTTTACCGCTCGTGATAGCAATGACCTTATAACTGGTGACTGAAAAACCAGTTAAACTTGTTCTCTGCCAAAATAGTACTTTAAAAATTTCCTACAGGATATGAAACAAACCTTTACTCTCCCACATCTTTCCCTTCCAGTGAAACTCATGAGCAGGGCTTCAAGAATACATCAGCTAGGCAATATGCAAAAGAAGTCTCCAAAGAACAAACTTAACAGCAGGCAGTGTTCAGTCATCTGCATTAATATATTAATTAAGTGTGTATTATGTTGAATTAGATACAAATTAACCACTGAGAAAAATAAAATGCCTCCTCCTCTGGTCACATATGAATACTAGATCTGGTTAAAAATGGTAAATATGTTTAGCAAAAAATTGAGTTTTTCCCATTTTTCAGTTAAAGAAAAGGAGAACTTGAATATTTCCCCTCTTTTTCCATTTTGCCATTAAAAAAGGGTGGAGGTGGGGGAGGCAGAGTAAGGAGATAAAAAAACACCAAGAAATCTCAAATGGAGAAGTTTTGGGGGATTTCCTTCCAACCCCACCCCCCGTTCCTAGCAAATAAAATGGGTGGGGGGATTCAGAAAAAGCCTCTTTCTGTTCCAAAAAAGTTGCAGCCAACTTGAGTTAACACTTTCAAGGGCATGTGTTCTGCCTGTACAGAGGAAGAGCTATTGCATTGCATCACATCCAATAACGTTACGTTGTTGCGAGTGGGATCCAACCCTGGGCTGGTGCTATGCTGATGCAAGATTTGGGCTATGGAAGAACACCAAGGGGGCACTTGTCTGAGGCCAAGCCAGCTATAAAGTCAGCCTTCAATTCTGGACCAGGTTTTAAAAACTTCCCTCTATCCATCCTACCTCATCTGCTAACTACATAACACTCTAAAATTCCACTGGACGGCAGCAGGAGCAAAACCAGATCTTAAATCAGGCAGCTCCTGTGAGTTGCTAATTCAAAGGTTAGACAGTTGATGCTTGGGTCACACGATCTGTAGAAAATCTCCAGGGAAGATAGAGTCTTGAGTGAACAGCTGGTGACATACCTGGTTTGCTTCCAGCTATGTATGGACAATTAATTAGTCTACCTGCTTATAGCAGCACCTTCTGTCAGTCATGCCTAAGGTGCCATAATGGGGTAGTTTGCTCACAGCAGAGGGAGAAGGATGTGAGCGAGGCTCTGTAAATCCACCAGAAAATGCAGACTGAGGTGGGGGGACAATGGCACTTTAGGAATTTTATTTTTGAGAAACCCAGAGGATGTTCAAACTATATTATTGGCAAAGCTATTGTTGTATGGGTGGGCACTGGCTCTGCAGAGACTGTAAAGCCACTGTGTATGTGTCACCCCCCACCCCAAGATCTAGCTACCTGAGGTACTTACACAGCCCCCAACAGTGTAGAATCTGATTGTCTTGTACTTTTTAATGGGCACTGCTGTTATCCCCATGATATAGTGGCAGAGGTGGGAACCAAGAGAGACTAAATCACTTGCCCAATGTCACATAGGTGGTCTGCAGAGGAGGGACTTGAACTCAGGTCTTACAAATTGTACACCAGTGTGGGGGCCACTGGGCCACCCTTCCACTTCAGGGAAAAGCCTGCAGAATTTCCCACTCATTCTCAGAACGTCTGTGCATTAGGTGGGCCCTATCCCCTTGTCCAATCCATGGCAAGGCAAGACACTCCTCTAGACAACGTGGCGTGTTGGAAACACTTTTACCTCACTTTTCTACCTAACTTTAGAGCTCCACTGTGGTTTCTTCCTATGGGGAAACATGAGAGCTGGGCCTTAGAATACAAATGGAAATTAAACTTTGACAACAAGTAAAAGAAACTCACAGCAGCTATAATACCATGTTCCCTTACAGGATATTATTCAACCACTAGATGTGCTGCACAGAATTCCACCAACTGCGGACACTGACAAACAAGGCAAACAAAGCTAGACCCAAGCTGTGTGGAAGCCTATTTATTTTTCTGTAGTTGTCGCTGTTTTCTTTAATAAATGCCTCCTGCTGAAGGAAAACTGGGGATCCATAGAGCATGTCAGCAACAGGGACTCCTGACAGCAGATTATCTCGTCACTGCCCTTCCCCCACTTCACCTTTTTAATAAGTACATTTCTTACATTTAAAGAAAGTGCATTGTTTATTTCAAGAATGAGCAATTATCTCTTGGATAAATGGGTCACATCCCATTTTCCAGCACACGGTCCCCAATGGACACAAGATATTTCTATTACTGGTTAAAAACAAAGCCTCAAAAGCAGAACAAGAAACTCTGGATGGATCACATCCTTCCCCTCTCCGCAACCCCCCAAATTCTCTTTTTATTGGTGTCCTTTACAGACTGCTAACCAAATTGAAACATTCAACCTGAAGTCCAACTGTTACAGAGCAGCAAGGCATTCAGAGCATGCCTCCTCCTGCCGTGTTTAAAGTGCAGCACTAAGGAAACGTTCAGAAGAGAGAAGCTTTGCCTTTTATATATCCCAGCAGACCTACACTTCCTAATAGACCCGTCTAAATCAACAACGTATTCCCTTGTCAGGGCCGAGACTCAACAAGAACCATTCCGAGGCAACTGATGCAGCCACAACTTTCCACTAGAAGTTAATGAACTTTTAAAAACATTTTGGAGAGTGATATATGTGCGAGGCAGCTTGGTGTATCACGGTTAATACAATGCGTTCATTTCCCTGAGGGAGACCCAGTCAGCGCTGCCAGCTGGAAGGCTATTCTTCCAGTTCTTTTTAAAAATTCCTATCCTCCCCGCCCACTCTGGTTTTGCTGGGTTAAGTAAAAGGAAGCCAGATCCAGCCTGTACTAATGATCCATTTCAACAGTTTTAAGGTTTGTGTGAACAAAAAGCAAGATCTTAGATTAAATATAGAAGGATTCTTATTGATGTCTGTGTTTTGATTTGTCCCTGGAAATCAAGGGATTTTGAGAGTGGCTCAATGCTCAAGGGATTTTGAGAGTGGATTTATGGATATGCATATTGTGACGTTGCACTCTATATGATTTTATGGAAATATGCTAATGAGCATGAATATAATGTAACTGGAATATGCTTCATGCAAAAGGTCTCTTGTAAGGTATCATTACAAAGCTTATAATCTACTGAGTGTGGTCATCCTATTCATATAAATGTATCACTCTTGTATCTGAAACTAGATATATGAAATATAACTCAGAGGGTGTATTGTAGTTATGCAAAGTGTGGGCCATTAATAGTGGTTTGGAATCTTGATGGCTTCCATCAACCAGGACAACTGACTGTGGAGGACTCTGTTTACTTGCAAGCCTTCCTGTGAGTCAGGCTGGGAAGAATGAAGGCTTGGAGTCTCACAGGACATGTGACCATGTCACCTGGTACTGGAATCCATCTTAAACCTGGGGCTTTTCCATTAGAAGGAGGGGTGGAGAAAGCAGAGAGACAAAAGATTCCTGCCTTGCGCCAAAGCTATATAAGGGGGTGGAATAGAACAAAGGAGGCTGCAATCATGAGGAATCCCCTAGCCACCACCTGAGCTGGAACAAGAGCTGTACCAGGAGAAAGGATTGTGCCCAGACTAGGAAGACGTCCAGTCTGTGATAGAAGCCTATTGAAACATCTCTGAGGGTGAGATTTTATCTGTATTCAATTTTCTTACTGGATTAGGCATAGGCTTGCGTGGTGTATTTTATTTTGCTTGATCATTCACACTGTTCTGTCTGTTACTACTTGGAATTACTTAGATCCTACTTTCTGTATTTAATAAAATCACTTTTTACTTATGAATTAACCCAGAGTATGTATTAATACCTGGGAGGGGGAGGGGGCGAATAGCTGTGCATATCTCTCTATCAGTGTTATAGAGGGCGAACAGTATATGAGTTTACCCTGGGTAAGCTTTATACAGGATAAAACAGATTTATTTGGGGTTTGGACCCCATTGGGAGTTGAACATCTGAGTGTTAAAGACAGGAACACTTCTGTTACCTGCTTTCAGTTTAAGCTTACAGCTGTTAGGGGACGTGGTTCAGACCTGGGTCTGGGTTTGCAGCAGGCTAGTGGGTCTGGCTCAAACCAGGCAGGGCACTGAAGTCCTTAGTTGCCAGGGCAAGAAAGCAGGGGCAGGAGTAGTCTTGGCACATCAGCTGGCAGTTCCCAAGGGCACTTCTGTGATTCAGCCCATCACATGCAGTTTTGGAAAGCAGTAAAATTTCACATGCTCAAAATTAATCACACTGCAGAAAATGGACCACTTGTGACCTGCATTAAACTTCCCTCTTTGATAATGAAATAGGCATAGCTAAGAAACATATATTGCAGGGGATGACTTAATAGATCAATGCTAACCACTTTTCATTGGCCAACGACACAACTCTGAACGACAATGTAAGGAGGAAACATGCCCAGCTCAGTGCACTTGGTTCTATGTTATTTTGAAAAAGAAAACAACATTTAAAAAAAAATAACTGATCAAAAAGAGAACGCAAGCCAGAGGTTGGTAATTTAACCTAAGGTTATGCCTGCGCTGCCCTGCAGTTCAGATTATGGGGCGTGAATAGCCATATGCAGCAATGTGCTTTACTATGTGTGAACTCTGCAGATGCAAACTACAAGGTTCCTAGTTCACATTAATGTAACCCTGTTTGAAGAGGACTACCATCAATGCAAACTAAGAAGCTTTTAATTTGTGCCTGCAGCATCCACACAGGGGGTTACAGTGTTGCACTTCGGTGCACACTGTTATTCACGTCCCTTTAGTCTAAACTATGGGGCAGTGTAGACAAGCCATATTCCCAGCATTGTACCCACAACCACACTCACTTTCCCAGCATTCCCCCCCCCTCGGCACACTTCCCCATCCACACACATCACCACACTCTCTTTGCCTGGCCCTACCATATTTCTTCTTAGGAAATATACATAACATTTTATACCATAATATTTGCATTGAAAATTGAAGCACTTAAGATGATATATTATTGTCAGATATTTCATCTTCCAGCACTATTTTGACACTTATAATTTCCTAAATTATGTGATTTGTGTTTTAATTAAAAACAGTTAATGGGACTATTTCTTCTGGCCAGCATCCAATAACCTTTAAATATCCAGCAACAATATTTTAACATTAAATATTTCATCTCATTTTGTCTTTAAGTTATCATCCGTTCGATGTAGCTGGAGCAAATATTTTAAGCAAGATCAAAGGCTACTGAGGGAACACCACAATATGCTACGACAGCTCCACAGGATATTGAAAACAAACCCAAAACCCCTTAATAAATATGCAGGTAATAACGATACATGACCAGGAAGAAACCTGCAGTCTGAAGGAATACCTGAAGTTATTATAACCAGGGTTGCTGCTTGGGTGCCATATGGCCCTAATAATTACATTGTTACAATGGCAGCTGTTAGGAGAAGTGTTATTACAATAGTGAAAATAGCAGTTACCTGGAGTAGCAACTCAGCTTCTTTTGCAAGTGGTTGTAGAGGAAAATGTGTCGTCTGGGGGCACTTCTGGCTGCTACTCTTCATATTCTGGGTGTAGAATTTCAGCTCTGTTAGAAGGAAGAAGTGGAATACTAGTGCAAGGAATGAAACTTCCATTGTACCACGCTGTCAGAATGGCACCGGTGCAAACATTTGTTGAGACTATATAGGACAGATCCAGTACTGTATATGGCCACTGGATAGAATATTTGTCACGGAAATGTTTGATCTTGGTGTTTGATTTTCAATTCATACAGCTGGTTCAAGTCAGCCCATGAGATGGATTTCTCACACAAAGTTTTGTTACCTGTAATAAAGTGAGAGGGAAG
The DNA here is from genome assembly GCF_003597395.2 of Chelonoidis abingdonii. NCBI lineage: Eukaryota > Metazoa > Chordata > Testudines > Testudinidae > Chelonoidis > Chelonoidis abingdonii. The sequence continues at coordinate 14,443,668 of NC_133770.1, read as the reverse complement.
GAATGTATGTAGTGGTTGAAGCATGAACCTGGGAACCTTAGGAATAGATGTCTACTCATGCCTTCTAGTATGACATTGGGCAAGTCTTCTCTATGCTTCAGTTTGTCCACTTGTAAAACAGGGATAAATATTTATCTGCTTCTCGGGGTCCTATGACACGTGTCTAACGTGTGTTACAGAATGTCCTCCGAACTGTAAATATTTACTTGTGGGGCAGGTAGCAAACCAAAGCCAATCTTCATGACTACTTATTAATTAGTTTTATTACAGTAGCCTCTAGAGACTCCAGCAAAGATCGGGGCCCTAATGTGTTGGCTCAGTACAGAAATACAATGAGATAGTCCCTCCTATCTATTCCTAGAGCTAATGGGAACATTTTTGACCAAATCAGATTTCAGTGAAATATGCTGTTTCATTGAAGCCAGAATGTTTCACGGTGATGGTTCAGTTTCAACGAAGACTTTGTCCAAAAATATTTCAGCACAAGTATCTCTTTCACGCTCGGTAGCCTGAGGATTAAGGCACTGGTATGGGAAACTAGGTTCAAGTCCCTTCTCCACCCAATTCAGAGTGATCTGGGATGAAGAAAAATTCATGAGATAGAGAAGAGCCATGGAGTCTGGATCTTCTATATCCCAATACAGCATCCAGGTTACAGAACATGAAAACACATGTTCAAACAGTTTTGTTCACAATGTGGAACTAAACCAAATTTTGAAACCTCAAAAGTTGCCACGAAAGGGAATTATCATCCACCGGTCAGCAATGCTTATTGCACAGGATTTGAGCTATCTCCTACCAGTATGCCTTGATTGTTCTTGGAATTCAGCAGTCACTCTCCCGCCCCCAGCATAGCTGCACCAGTGTAAAAAAGGAAAGCCATAATTTGCACTGGTTGAGGTTACTGTGGTTTTAAGCAGAGATCCATTGCACCAGTCCAATTTTGTCTGTCTACACTAGGATTTGCACCATTGCAGCTGTAACTGTTATTGGCTAACACTGGAGAAAATCACCAGTACGGACAAGTCCTTAAAGTAGGAGATCTATGAGGTAAGGGTTGACAAATGCAGACCTTGTAAAGGCTTCCATTATGTTTAATTTTATGAAGGGTCTAGTAGAAACTGAATGATTGATTCATCAGCTAATGTCGGTACATCTCTTTGAAAATGTAGTGTTGCAGAAGTGCTAAGTGTCATTATCGATCAACCCTTCCACTTTACACTGTCCCCATAAGGAGAACAAGGAGTCACTCGATGAAATGAATGGCAGCTGAACTTAAAACAATCACTGCGAAAGACACTGGCTATGAAATCCACAGGAGGTCAGGCTGTCAAAGACTGTAGCTGGATTTTATGACCATAAATACTTGTACTTAAGGCTCCTAAGGCAGAGGCAATCAGATATCATACCCCAAGGTGCAAGCTGATTGCCTCCAGAGGCCAGGAGTTGATCCCCACTCCTTCCATAACTGGTGAATTACATTGTCAGGGTTTTTATACTCCCTCCTGAAACAGGAGGTCAGACTTGACGGACGAATGGTCCGATCCAATAAGGCAAATCAAATGTGCCTGCCAAGACTCTGTTTCCTTTGCTGCTGCCATCCACCCAGCTGAGAATGCCAATCTGCATCAGGGCTTACAGCTAAACTGAGAAGGAAAATCATTCCATAGCCATGTTAGAGAAATGTTTTGGAAAGCCAATTTAGTGAGCCTCGTGCTCCCGCTCCACAAACAGAGGCAGAGACACTGGGTGAGATTCTCCAAGTGGGAGAGCGTTTGCTGCGTGGCACCACCACGCCGCGGAAACAAGAAGTGCAATTTTAAAAATTCCTGGGCCTTTAAAGGGGCACGGGAGGATGCTTGTGCACCTGGGTTCAGGGCAGCGGAGTTGGAACTGCTGACCAGAGCAATCAGGATGGGTAATGTGGAACACCTCCTGGAGGCCATTTCCAGTGATATAACCAAGTGTGGTATCTACACTGACCCTGTCGATATAACTTTGCTGCAAAAAGCTTACCGCCCATCGAGGTGGTTTAATTTTGTTGACAAAGCAGGACAGTCTTGCTGGCAGAAAGAGCACTGCAGTGTGGACACCTCCACTGTTTTGTTGACGAAACCTGACTTTAGTCAACAAAACTGTGTAGTGTAGATAAGGCCTAAGAGCATGAAATCTTTGAAGCCCTGCTTTGAATTAACAGGTCCCTTCATTCAGAAACACTGAGCGTTCTATACCCCCAGCTCGCTCCCAGTGCTGGTTTTATTCTGCACACACAATCCTCCTTGCCAGACTCCTGCTTTAGGGAGAGTTAAAGAGCAGAAGGTGCCGAGTCTACACACGGGTGTGACAGATATAGATAGACAGGAAGATATGGAACTTTGATCACTATCAGTACCACTGCAGCAGTGGAAGAGGGAGTGGTTTTCCATCATTCACTGCCACTTAAACACACCATCAGCACAAGCTGAGAAAATGCCATGGGCTACCAAACTGTTTCAAATACCGGAAGGCAATTGGCTACCTCAGCAGTTCTCTCCCCTAAAGCTGATTTCATTAAAAGATTGTATCGAACATTTTATAACCAGAGATTTTCAGGGAGATCTAATGATCAGAAATTAGAGCAAGGAAGGTTCTCCCTGACCTTTCAAGCCTGGATAATTGTAGCAGCACCTCTGGGGCTGGATGGAGCCTTACTAGTGATTTTCAGAAATGTTCCGCTGATAACAGTGATTGCTGTAAGTTGCTGAATGAACACAAAGCACTGGCTGTCAGGAGATGTCGGGTGCCCTGTTTTCTAGATAAAAAGTGATTAAAGACTCCTTAGCAGGTTCTAAATCTGTTCTTTAGAAATTCCATTAAGTGATCTAATTAGCTAATTCAATTAAGTGATTAGGTGATATTAATTAGTTAATTTAGGGGGGAAATGTATAAAGCTATCACATGAAATAAAAAAAAGCAGGACGACATTAGGCCAAGAGCTTCCTTTCTTAACCCCTGCAGTGCCTTAACCAGCAATTTAATTGGCCACCTGCTTTGGTAGGGAGTCATTACCTACCAATATGCACCAGTAACCTTTCCCTCCATTCCGCTATTGACTGGCATTTCAGTTCAGTGCCCAGAGAAGGCATGTACATGAGATGGATGGTACCAAAAGTGATTATGTCACTACTATAATGGGTTGCCCCCCTTCAAGATACCACCTGATGTGCTGAGATACCACTGAGCTCCTCTGTTTTGCCAGCCAGCCTGGGCACCCTTTTCACCTAGGGTGACCAGATAGCAACTGTGAAAAAACGGGATGGGGTGGGGGGTAATAGGCACCTATATAAGAAAAACTCCCCAAAAATGGGACTGTCCCTTTAAAAATGGGACATCCGGTCACCCTATTTTTCACCTGTCTTACTGAGCCAGGCTCTTAAGCCTCCTCCAGCACACACGCAGGCAGAGTCATACCCTACTGCAGAATAAAACAGACACTGAGAATGAGCCTGGGAAGACTCAGCTTAAGGGACTTGCCCCAGCACTCAGATGTCCATCTCCCTTGAAGTACAAACCCAAAGATATATTAAGAAATCTGCCTCCTCCCTCAATATGGAGGAAGGTATGCACAGACTCTTACCCCCCACACTTTCCCCAATTATGAGTTGCTCAAATGGGATTGTATTATAAACAAGAAATAAGTTTGTTAACTGTAAAAGGCAGGTTTTAAGTGAATATAAGAGATAACGGACAGAACAAAGCAGATTATTAAGCAAACAAAACACGCAAGCTAAGCTTGTTTCACTAAAGAAATTGTTTACAAATAGTAATTTCTCACCCTAAATATTGTCACAGGTAGATTACAGAAAGTCTTAAAAGGCAGCTGCACTGGCCTGCAGCTTGATACTTCAGGTATTTCCACTCACAGACTAGACACCCACATGGCCTGGGTTCAACCTTTCTTTCCTCTGTTCAGTTCTTGCTTCCAGGTGTTTTTCAGTGTCTCTTTGAGTGGGGAGGAAGAGAAGAACCATGATGATGTCACTCCCCAGACTTATATAGCTCTTGTGTATGGCAGGGACCCTTTGTCTCCTGGTGGAAGAGCATTGGCATTCCAAGGGGTGGGTCCAGTATCCGGTGACTCAGACCCATGTCTCTGCAGGGCTGTGGCAGCCACTGCTCATAGGCTGTCTGGAGCGCCCACAGAAAGACTAAGCTCTTTCACAGTCCAGTGCCTTTGCTAATGGGCCATTAGCCCTGTCTGGCTTTTCCATTGTTATACCTGAAGGGCTAGTTGGGGGTGACACCCAAAGTAACACATTTGATATACAGATACATAGGGCTTGTCTACACCACACAACTTTTAGCAACAAGGCTGTGTCGACACAGCCTTGTCCCTTAAAGTCAGCATGTGTAAACACTCTTTGTCGGTATTTTATCAGCACTTTTGCCAACAAAATACTTCCAGCCCCATGAGAGGTGTTAGCTGTGTCGGTACGAGAGCTCACAAGCATTCCCTGAGCTCCTTTCTAGACTCATAGCCTAAGACAGTAAGGTGGGAAGATAAAAATCTATCAATAAGATACAGCAAAGCCTAAACTGTGAAACACTGGAGCCATTTGCATTATTAATATTCTCTGACCCAGACTGAACCTATGAACCTTGAGAGACCCTAAACTCCTTCATACCTCATGTATCAGAGGAGTAGCCATGTTAGTCTGGATCTGTAAAAGCAGCAAAGAGTCCTATGGCACCTTACAGACTAACAGACGTTTTGGAGCATGAGCTTTCATGGGTGAATACCCACTTCGTCGGATGCATATAGTGGAAATTTCCAGGGGCAGGTATATATATGCAAGCAAGCTAGAGATAACGAGGTTAGTTCA
>NC_133770.1:14340837-14438423 GCF_003597395.2 Chelonoidis abingdonii | reverse complement strand
TGTTACGTTCAATAGAGACTGAGCCCTTTCTAGCAGTAGGCTCTTGCTGAAAACTAAGACAGGAAAACTGGTTTTGTAGTTGCAAGCCATTTCACAGTCTTTGTTTATTCTGAGCTGATTGGTATATGTCCAAATTTGAATGAACTGAAGCTCAGAGTGCTTTTGTATAAGTCTGGTCCTAAAGTTTTTTTTGGCTGCAGAATGCCACCTTTAAGATCAGCGTATAGTGTGCACAGAGGTTGAAGTCTCTCTCAAGTTTGTTATATTGCCATTCCTAATATTGATTCTGTGTATTTATGCCTTTTCCGTAAGAGACGTCCAGTTTGGTCCGATGTACTAGCAGAGGGATTGCTGGAATGATGCGTTCTTACATTGGTGGCACGTGCATTTTGATGAATGAACCGGTATGGGGGCTGAATCCGGTTAGGTTCCTGTGATGGTGTCGCTGTGAGATATGGGCAGAGTTACATGGAGGTTTTAGTTAGCATGAGTTGGTTCCGAGCAGATTACTCTGGTGCGATGATAGTGGCATTTACTGGTGAGAAATTTCAGTTTGCAGGTTGTACTGTGGGCGAGGTCAGCTCACCTAAGCTGTGAAAAATGTGGATCATGTCCAGGAGGGTTGGATCATTTTGTTATAGCTGTATGCTGAGGTTTAGCTGGGCACTGTATGTGAATGCCAGTGAATATTTGTTTTTTCTTGGTTCTGTCTTGCATAGAGCTCTCTGGTTAACCGGCTCTGTTGATCTAGGTTCCTTATTTCTGGGTATTTATGATTTGTAGAATGCTTGTGGAATTTTTAGTGTTAGTCTCTTGTAGGTTAGAGCAATGCAGTGCTCTCATGGCTTGGTCCTGTGACAATCATCGATGTTGATGTGCCGGGATGGAAGCTGGAGGCGTGAAGGTAGCATAGTCGTGGTGTAGTTTTGTATAGGATGGTGTTACTGGTATGCACTTATTTGCCAGTGTCTACGGAAGTGACTCCTGTGTAGAATGTCCAGCTGAGTTATGGTGGGTGGAACGGTATGTTGAAATCATGGTGGAAATTATTTCCAGACGTTCTTCTTCCATGGGTCCGTGATGAAATTGTCATCAAATGAGCGTAGGTAGAGAAGAGGGCGTGAGTGGACGAGAGCTGAGGAAGCGTTTAGTTTCAGCGTCGCCATAAAAAGTGCATATGTTCTCCGCCATGCTGGCATGCCTCATAGCGATGCAACTGATTGGAGATATATATTGTCATAAATTTGAAAAAAGTGTGTGTAAATTAAAGCCAAGAAAGCTCAGCAAGCCAGTTGTGCTGTGGCATATCAGGGATACTGTATCCTGACAGCTTGTATTCCTTCTGGTGTGGGATGTTGTGTTAGAGAGCCTCTACATCCATGTGGCTAGGATGGTGTTTTCTGGAAGTCACCAATGCATTGTAGTTCTTCAGGAAATCATTGTCACGGAGATAGCTGGAGTGCTGGTGCATAGGGTGTGAGTAGAGAAGTCACATATCCAGAACGTCCTTACAGTGAGAGTGCCAATCGCCGAGTAGATGGGGTCTTCCAGGATTTCCGTTTATTGGGACTTTGTACTGTAGTAGATAGAATAACCTGTGTCAGGGCTCTAAGGATATGTGATCCTGTTAGTTGTAGGAGGTCCTGAGAGATGGTGCAGTTTCTTAGTGTGTTCCCAGTGGGATCTGAGGAGAGTTGTTTTTTCCTTGTAGATGTATGTGTATATGGATTTTTCGCGAGCCAGTCTTGGAGTCCTTAGTGTAGTCGACCTGTTACATATGAAATCAGCACTCCATTTCAGACTCTTTGTGTATAAAGAATGGTTTCTATAGGCTGTGGATGCATTGCTCTCTGCAACACTTTAGTTATAGAAAGCAAGCGATGCTTTTTCCACCAATTTCTCCTGTGCACACGGCAGATAGCATTCAATGTATAGTCAGACTGTGCTTCTCGACCTCGATGATGTCCATGTGGCAGTTCGACTTCTTGTGCTTTGGCGAGTGGGTACCTTTGTATTATCAGTGACTGTTCAGTCTGTCTCGAAAGATTCTTTGAGTCGGAGACGGCGAATGGCTTCAGATCGCTCTACGAAGCTGATATGTGTGGGAGATGGGCAGGGAGAAAAGGTCCCGAGATGACAGACTTTTCTTCTGGCTGGTTGATAGTTGAAGAATTGGGATTATGACTGGGTGTCGTCGTTAGGTACCACCCATGTGGCTATAGAGAGTTTAGACAGCTTCAGTCTTCTTTCCTTTTGTTAGAGAGGTGAAGGGAATAATGTTAATCTCACTTTGTTCTGAATTTTATATGAATCCCTTTTTATGGAATTTTGTTATTTGATAGAATCTCCAGCTTGGAGTATCCTCTTTTTTTATGTATGTTCCGTTCTATATAGATGTCTACTAGTGTCCTCACCTTTGATAGTATAAGTATGGCTAATTACTCACTGGTCTTTTAGTATGTAGATAGCAGTGATTTTACCTTTTCCATTTGATTGTGAGTCCATCTTTTTAACCAGTTTCTCCTCCCTTGGTTTTCACACCTCAACTGCTAGAGCAGGGCCTCATCCTCCCCGATTGAACTAACCTCATTATCTCTAGCTTGCTTGCATATATATACCTGCCCCTGGAAATTTCCACTACATGCATCTGACGAAGCGGGTATTCACCCACGAAAGCTCATGCTCCAAAACGTCTGTTAGTCTATAAAGTGCCACAGGATTCTTTGCTGTTCATACCTCATGAGAGTTCCAAATACAGCACAGTTACAGTCATTTTATTCATGTCATCAGGACCAGATATTAGAGACAACCTATCACCTTGTGTTCCTCTGTCTGTTTGTGTGTATCCACCACAGCCTTACCTCTGTGCCTTTTGTCTTATACTCAAGTTATGTTTACTTCTCTACTCATATAAGCTATACTGATATATTAGACCAGCAGAGCATTCCTAGTGGGGATGCAGTTATACTGGTAAAGTTGCAGTTTGTACTGATACATAGCCTTTCCCACCCCTGGAGCAAAACCAGATATATCAGTAAAAGTGCAGCTGCACCTGTGTAACTGCATCTACACTAGGGGCTTGTACTGCAACAGCTGTGTCAGTCAGGGATCACACCTTCTTTATACCCCTGACCGACATAACTCTGCCAAAAGAAGTTTGCAGCACAGACCACAGCTGGATTTAGGGGCAGGCAACCCAGGCAACCAGCTGGGGTGTGGGTTTGGGGGACTCTTTTTGTTGTTAGAGACAAAAGGGAAAACGGAATATTTGAAGTAGCATGTTCTGGGTATTCCGTATGTGGATTCATTTTTCACTAAGCTTCTAGAATGTTCTGGACCTTTGTAGAATCTCGTGGAATCTTCCAGACTTTCTGAGAACTACATTTTCCTTGAACCTCCTAGAATGTTGTCAGCCACGCCCTTGCAGGTATATAAGGGGGAGGGCATCTCCAGTCAGTCAGTGAGACATAAGAACGAAGTGAAGTGAGAGCCCAGCTGCGATATTGTGACGGAGAGACTCACATAGCTTGCTATTTTACTGTTTGAAAATGCCTTTGGATCTCTCTGATACTTTGCTTCAGTTCGCGAAGGCAAAGGCAAGAAAAGCTTCCTTTTGAACTAAAGGCCTAGAGTTAACATTCTAAGGCTGTCACCTACTGTAACACGATTTAATACTGGTCCACCCCCAGTGTCAGTGCACAGTTCAGTTCGTCATGTTAATACATTTCAGTTATTCTTCAAATTAAAAAGTTTCTATAAGCTTAGAGCAAACAATTTTTTTATTCGCTTATCTATGGCATGAATAAATAGAGATTTATAGATCCTAGCATGCAATTTTATCATCTTATATGACAGGGATAAATCATGAGTGCAAACCGTGCATCAGAGTTGTGAAATGGGCTAGCAATGCAATATAAAATAAGGTATTCAAAAGTTTAATGGAGGGGAGGGGCACCAAAGATGCCCCTCACCTAGGGCGCCATTTGGTCTAAGGCCAGCCCTGAAACAGACATAGCCTTAGACGGTAAATTCCAAAGGGCAGAGACCATCTTCTTGTTCTGTGTTTGTGCAGCATCTGGTACTGCTCCATGACAGGGGCGTCTTAGGGGCTACTGCAATACAAATAAAGATAAAAATATAAGATTATCTACTCCAAACATTCAAAAAAATCATGACTCACACTGCTAAAAAAATCATGAGATTAAAAAAAAAAGTGTTGGGTTTTAGTAGATTTCTGCTTTTTGAGCCTTTTGGTAACACTCGCATCATGTTTTCAAGTTTTTCTCAGCAACCACCAGGGCCAACTACCTAGCTAGAAAGCAAGCAAGCCAGCAAGCTGAGATTCTCACATATTCCCAAAACTCCGGGAGCTGGGGCTTTAAGAAAAATATCAAATATTGGCAATACCACAGATGTTTTCCTAATTATTGCTTGGGAGAATGGCCTGTGTCCTGGCTGGGTGGGCTGGCCCACTGTTCACAGCATTCACAAAGTCTCCTCTACCATGAATATATTTCCTAGCCCCAGACTTTGCAGCCTTGATCCCAGCTGAGTTTTTCATCTGGGTCCACTTGTGATAAGAATCAGGGAAATTCCAAGCAAAAGCCTCAGCTCCTTCTCATATGCACCCCACTCAAGGCAGTGAATTCATATCTGTAATGTACTTGGAAGGCAATAAGCACCATATAAAGTAAATGCTGATTATTCTGATTTCTTATCAGATGCACCTAGGGTGACCAGATGTCCTGATTTTATAGGGACAGTCCCAATTTCAGGGGCTTTTTCTTATATAGGCATCTATTACCTTCTACCCCATCCTGATTTTTTACACTGACTATCTGGTCACCCTAGATGCACCCAAATCAGAACCTTTTGTTTGAACACATGTAAACATTTGGGCGGGGGTTAGATAGAACGGAGACCAGATCCAAACTACCCCAGAGGTTTAGTTTCCCCCTAAATGCCCCCATCTCTATTTGAAAAGTAGAAGGGCCAAACCCATTTATCCCAAACTGCTTCCCCTTCTAAAACTTGGGGTCCCAGATCAAAAGGAGCATGGATCCAAAATACCTTTGGTTTGCTCATAGGGTGACCAGATGTCCCAATTTTATACGGACAGTCCTGATTTTTGGGTCTTTTGCTTACATAGTCTCCTATTACCCCCCACCCCCATCCTGCTTTTTCACATTTGCTGTCTGGTCACCCTATTTGCTCTTCTCCATTTAAGCTCATCTGCATCATTAGAACTTTGGGGAATGAGCATAGATAGCAGCATCCCCCTTCTATGGGTGTGAAACATGGACAGTTTACTGCAGACAGACACATTCAGCAGCTTGAAAAATGTCACATGCACAGTCTCCGCTCTGTTCTGAAGGTCCATTGGTGAGACAAAGTGTCAAACATTAACATTCTTGAAAGAGTTCACACAACCAGCCTGCAGACAATGCTCATCAAGGCTCAACTGAGAGGGAAAGGTCATGTGATCAGAAATGGGCAATGAGAGACTCCCAAAAAGTTTTTCTATGATGAGCTGATACTTGGAAAGCACAGGAGAGATCAACAAAAAATGCTTCAAAGACACCCTTCTGCAGAATCTCACCTCAGGCAGCATAAATCTCAATACCTTCAAGATCTAGCCAAGGACTGACCTGACAGAAGAGCAACTATCAATAAAGGTTGTAAACACTTAGAAGAAGGCAGACGCAAAAAAACAAATTAAAAAAAATGGCCAGGCATCCTGCCAAGTCTTCAGTGGGAGCCTGCACATTGCGGTGTGACATCTGTTTGCAATCTTGTGCCTCACGAATTGGACGATAGAGCAACATGAGAACACACACAATGCTGTGATGACATCGTCGGACAGTCACACTCTGCACAGCACAGTACAGGGCTAGATGGGATATGTCTGGCAATGGAGTGCAAGTGTGTTATGTGGAAGTTCCTCTCTTGGCTGTTGGGGTCCAATCTCCTATTATTATGAGCCTAACTGTGACGTTCTGACCTGGAAATTCTTTGAACCCTATTATCCGAAGAATTCAGGGGTGTAAGAGTTGTAGTTTCTGTCCAGCTTGTTATGAATTAAGCCAAATTGGGATATTCAGCTGTGGTTTTGGTGCTCTGGTCTGGATCCATCTCTAGGCATGATCATATTGATGTCTCATTAACAGAGCTCTTCGTATCCTGTAGTTAGTTATATCACAGCAGCACCTGAGACCAGGGCCCCATTGTTCTAAGCTTTATACATACTCATACTGAAAAGACTGTACCTGCCCTAAAGAGCTCACAGTCTGTGACAGAGACAACAGGTAGATACAAACTGACCAGAGGAGCACCAGGGAACCATCAGAGAGAAGATTATGATTAGCAGCAGTAGCAGCTGTCACAGTACACAACTCATAGTCACTGTGGAGTGTTTTGCAGCAGAGGTGAGTTTTAAGGTGAGATTAGAAGGAGGATAATGGTGTGGCTTAGTGGATTTTTATGGAGAACTCCTCCAATGCATCTTTGATCATTCTGTATTCACAAGCACACATGAACTTTTGAGAGGATCCCTTAAGCTGCAGAAGTTGGTGCTAGAGTTCAGCTGTAACAGGAGCTTGGTTTAGTGGTGTCTCAGAGCAGAAGGTCAACAGCAGCTGCTTTGCCAGGGCTTTTAACGCTTTGTTCACCTCCACACTCCAGTCCACACTGAGTTCTCTGCTCTCTAGTGGATCTGTTTAAGAAAAGCTGTTTTGCTAATTGCATTACATGTTAATCTTGCTGCAGTATGTAGAGGCCAGACGCTGTAATACATTATCAAAGTGATTCGTCCATGTCTTGTCACACTGAGATCTTAGGAAGCACCAGGATATTTTGCAGCTTGTTGCAAAAAAAAAAAAAAAAAAAAAAAATTATGGTACTTTTCAACAGGTGCAATGGAAAAATCTAGGCAAAAGTAGGACAATTTAAGCTCTGAGATTTACCTTATTCTTAAATAGAGAAATACTGAACAGTTGCAGACGGTGTGACTGTTCTGAGAGCCTAAATATTTCTCTCTAAAAAAGCTTCCCTTTGATGTGCTGCTCCTGAGTAAGTGCAGCGCTAAAGGGAATGCTTCATCCACTGACAGCGTCTAAAGAGCCAAGCAATTGTACTGCATGCACAGGCATTGGGGTGACAGGTGAAGGTTCAGAGTTTAGCTTGACTAGGCACTTCGGCCTTGCAGGCGGCATCTGTGTGTAGTAATTGGAGCACAGGCAGGGAAACCAGCAGTGCCTGAGTTCTAGTCCCGGTTTTACCACTGATTTGCTGTGTGGCCTTGGAAAAGTCATGGGAAACTCTCCATCTCAGTTCCTTGCCTGTACAGTGGGGAATTATAATTCTCCCCCCGTTTTCCCCCAACCAGGAGCATTGCAAGGATTAATCCAATAGTGCTTGTACAGGGCTCTGAGGACATCATATGATATATTAAAATGACTCTCCCCCCTGCAACCTCACTGACATCAGAGTATAAAGCAGCATGGCATTTGGCCCTACGTAGCAGTATCCAACGTTTCTGACATACCAGGCTGGAAGTCTCAGGAGCGATGTTCGCACAGGATTGCCGAGACTTCTGGTTTATGGCCAGATGAACAATACTGGGCAAATAGCCCATCCAGTAGTATTCTTACTCTTCTGTTGCTTCTTCGAGCCAGAACAGATTAGACCCAATTAGCTGCCCTTGCTACCCGGCTACCTAGATATTAGGGCAATGAGTATTCTAGAAAATTCAAAACTAAGAGCCAGGTTCAAGCTACCAGGTTCAGACCCCATGCGAGCTTTCCCCTAAATCTGGGCTTGCTTACACGATGAAACATGTCTGCATATGCACAGATACCAAGTTCATCCCTGGGGACTGAACATAGGATAGTCCGGCCTTCAGCACATGAGCACTCAGATACTACCTCAGTGACCTCAGTAGGTAGCCAGAGCTAAAGAACTCCCTTTGCTGTAAGTAAAGCTGCTATAGTGGCCGCTAACAGGAACTGTGATCACACCCACTAAGGCAGTATTTCAGACACACCCTGTTAGCCAAGTCCAGCATGAGCCTCTCTGATCCACAGGCCTTCAAGTCCCAGCTGCTGCCATTTTGCAACACTCTGAACCAAATTCTCCACTGGTGTAATGCCACTGACTTAAATGGAATTACAGCAGCAGAGAATATGACCCACCATGTCCATGGAGGGCTGTGGAAGGAGGCAGATGTCCTTCCCTGATCTGCACCAGATCACCCACTTCTAGCAGGCACAATGGTAGTGTGCAGTCTTGGACCAATCGGAAAAATCTGATCCCTGATTGGGGTCTCAGTGTGATTCTATAACACATTCAATAAAACCTGCCTAAAGCACTGCTTGTATAATATTATACAGGGCCGGCTCCAGCTTTTTGCCGACTCAAGTGGTGAAGCGAAGGAAAAAAAAAAAGAGAAAAGGATAAAGCTGCGATCGGCAGCACTTTGGCGGCAGCTCCACCGCGCCGCTTCATTCTTCGGTGGCAATTCGATGGCGGGTCCTTCGCTCCAAGAGGGACTGAGAAACCCGCTGCCAAATTGCCACCGAAGACCCGGATGTGCTGCCCCTTTCCATTGCCCGCCCCAAGCACCAGCTTCCTTAGCCTGGAGCCGACCTGATATCATACCATAGCATGTAGTTTGATAACACTTGTCATTTCAAATTATACTGTTTGCCAATTTTAATCATGTTGTCTAGTCTTTTAGGTTTGTTAGCATCCCCTGTACCTTTGTGATTAAAGAAATTGCATCCCTGTTAAGGGTTTACAAAAGATATTGGCCTCTTGTAGCATTGCATTTTGGATTTAAATGATGAAGTGGCTGATAAAAAACAGCCACCTGAAGATATGCCCCTTGAGATGGTGAAGATGCAAAAAAACTCTGCATCCGTGTGAAATCTCCAGGGGAATCCAGGGTCTACAAGACTGGGCTTTAGACCGGTTGAGCTGCAATGAAAATGGGACCCCTCCCACAGCCATCTAGGAACAAGCTGGTAGGGAAATAAAAAAATAAGTTTCAAAATCCAGACTTGCTCTTTCAGGATGACATTGGGAACGGATTTATCAGCCTCAAGTGAAATCACCCAAGAATGTGTTGTGCCAACTGGACACACTTGGCAACCCGGATCAACATGGTGCAGCTGTTCTTAATGGTAATCCTAACGTACCCATTAGGATGGAAAATATGATCTATTACACAGCAGCTGATTAATGATGGGAACAATGCTGGTGAAGGGCCCAGTTCTCTACCCACCTACATTACTGTGACTCCACTGGAGTCAATGGAGTGACAGCCGTGGAAGGGACAGCAGGATAGGATCGAGTTCTCTCCCCCAGCACCCCCCAGCACCAGATCAGCATTTCCAGCGCCTCTGGAGAGCCACCTGGGAGTCCATGACTAACAGAGGAAGCAAGGCTCACACTTCTGGAGAAACTCCTCCAGAGTCCAAGAGCCATGAGACCAATGAGATTCCAAAGAAGTGAGTCAAAGGCTACAAAATGCAACAGAGAATGAGCACTTGTCCATACTGTTTTTAGTGCATTCAGTAGACTTGCTTAGCAGGGTCATAATTTATTTAATTCACGAGGATGGTTCAGAAACCCTACAGGAAGTTTATCTTCCTTAAATAAATTCTTATGAGCCAGCTCCCCTTATAGCCCATTGATTAGAGCCCTGCAAGCCAAGCCAAATTTGCACTACGAGTGGCGGGTCTGGGTGGGAAAACAACTGGCCCCTCTCAAGCTTGGATCAGCTCTCCTCCTCCTGCCCATAAGGTGGCCCAGGAACAGCCACATGCGCTGCTCTGGCCAGCCACCACCACCCTGTTGCGCTGTGTGTGCTGAGGAGTCACAGCGCCACTCGCGGCACAGTGCGGCAGGGAGCAGCAGATGGCAGGAGCAGGGTACCTGGCTGCCACAGTGCTGGCTCCACGGGCAGGAAGAGATGGCAGTGACTGGGCTGACCTAGGTTTGGGGAGAAACATTGGGTCAGGTCGGGTTGGAAAATGACTTGCCCCTTTTGGGCTTGGGTCAGAACTAGAGGGCTTCAGTCAGGGATGGCCTAAAAGTTAGGCCCAAGCATGGATGTTGTAATGACCATATGTTGCTCTCATTTCCAACCCCGTTATGAACCAGATTCATCAGTGAAGCTTTCAAAAGTGTCTTTGTCTATTCTAGTCTGCACCACTTCTTATAGCACCCTCACCGCTGTCGTATCTGAGTAATGCCTTCCAGTAATGCACTGACTGGCACTGAAGGATGTTAAATTCTATTGTCTTAAGCAAAGAGGTGGAGACAAGGTCCCAAATTATATCCCGTAGCTCCTGTGCGACACAGTGTACACAATACACGTGTCCTATACATCCACTCATGGGTGTCTGCCAGCTAGGGTGACCAGATAGCAAGTGTGAAAAATCGGGATGGGGGGAGGGGTAATAGGAGCCTATATAAGAAGAAGCCCCAAATATTGGGACTGTCCCTATAAAATCGGGACATCTGGTCACCCTACTGCCAGCACGTCAGGTCCTACACAACATCAAATGTTAAGCACAAGTGCATGACTCCACACCTACTTTCTGACTGGGGGATTCGAGGGCACAAAGAGCGGCTAAGTGCCCAGATCCCAGGGTAAGTCAGAGGAGACTGGGAGCCTAACTGCCATCTGTGCCTGTGACAATCTC
Organism: Chelonoidis abingdonii; assembly: GCF_003597395.2. Taxonomy (NCBI): domain Eukaryota; kingdom Metazoa; phylum Chordata; order Testudines; family Testudinidae; genus Chelonoidis; species Chelonoidis abingdonii. Next base: position 14,427,717 of record NC_133770.1, on the reverse strand, counting down.
CCCCTTTATCATCCTCCTCCTCCTCTACGTTCTTGGAAAACTCACAGCCATAGTCCTCATGGGAACTGAAATATTAACAGGGTAAGAAGCTGGTGGCTTCGATAATTGAAGGATCCTGGAGCCTCTCCCAACTTCTAATGACCAGTTTCCTGCTTGAGGTACTTCCCTTCCTGGTTCCCTTTTCTTTCAACCAATAGGGTTTTTTTAGTCCTATAGTACTTGCCAGTTCCCCCCGCCCCTCATGTGGCATGATGTCAAATCCTCAGCGAGCAGTCCAGGATCAACAAATATTCCAGTTATCCTCAGCATTACAGTAGAAGCTTTCAACGCAGCCAGTAAATGCAATCCTCTGCAGGCTGATTCCTTAGCAGGGGTTCTTTTTGCAAGAACGTTACCATGTGCATTGCACAGACCTAGTGCTAGGCAGAAGGCTCCCGTGTTTACCAGAATAAGGTTGGCAAATCATATATATCTTGTCGCTCACTGCGGAAGGGTTTGCTGGAGTGGCAATTCAGAAGAAGGGTCCCTGATGCGTAAGGCATGTGTGGACTTTGGATAAGCAACCACAGCAAAGGTACGCAAGCAGCACAATTTGCATTAATATGGATTTCTGTCTGTTGGCAGGGATGCTGTCACCCAGCCGACAGGACAGAACAGACTGAGATCCACAGCTGCTTGCTGTCTGCAGGCACAGGAAATTGCTCATGTAGCCTTCTTCAGTGCTCCAGCAGAAGGGGAATCCCCTGAGGTTCCTGTCAACATGGCCTGAGTGAAAACTCCTTCCTGACACCACACTTCACACTCATGCAAGCAAGTGAGAATTACCATAGTTACTTAGCCAAAGATGGAAGGTTTTTTCCTTTTTCTTAATCCTGCTAAGCATTAGGACTCAATGCTACCTTGTGGCAATGAGTTCCACAGGCTAAATGTGAATTATGTGAAAAATTATTTGTCTTTATCAGTTCTGAATTTGCTGTTCTCCATTTTGTATCTTCGTGATCTTGCATCATGACCAAGATGACTAGAAGTGCACCACCTACGTCCTCTCTATTATTTACTAGTTTTATATGCTACTATCAGGTCGCTCTCAGTCATCTCTCTAAGACAGACAATTCCAGTTTTTCTCCATCTTCAGCTGGGCTTTCCTGTAAGATCTCCAGTTGAAGCTCTGATCCTCCTGAGTCCTGAGATCCAAAAGCCATCTTCTATTCTATGAATTACTAAGACATGTATTATTGACTGTAATTAATTACCACTGTATCACTATAGACGAGCACGGCACTTTACAAAAGCAGACAAAGTCCCTGCTGCTGCAGAGTTTGCAAGGCAAATTAAGGGAAGAGCAAGAGGAGATGAAGTCAGAAGGCAATACATGGTGCTGTGGCCAATGGCTAGAGCACTCAGCTAGGAGTCCAGAAGCCGCTCTTGCCCTGCCACTGACATACTGTTGGCCGTGGGCCAGTCTCTGTGTCTCTGTTTCCCTTCCCACCCTTTGTTTCTTGCCTAGCACACCCTTAGGGCAGGGATTGTTTAAGCAGTGTGTAGCACACTCCGGTGCTACTATAATATAAATAATGTGCTCACTCAGAGAGTAATGCACCTCCGTCTGGTTTGAATTTTTCAGTTAGAGGACAGTTGTTTAAGCACCTCCTTGGCAGAAATAGGTTTCAAGAAGCAAACTGAAGTTGGAAAAGCTCTAATCATGGCAGACAGGGTCCAGAAAAGATTTCATGGGGCCTCAGCTCTTAGCTTGGACGATAATACCTAGCTCTTATATCCTGCTTTTCATCAATAGAGCTCAAAGCACTTTACAAAGGAGGTCAGTATCGATATCCCCATTTTTCAGATGGGGAAACTGAGGCAAAGAGCAGTGAAGCAACTTGCCCAAGTTCACCCAGCAGCCTAGTAGTCAACCCCAAAAAAAGAACCTAGCCCTGGAGCACCCACAGAGTTGGCACCTATGATTCAGCCCCCAGCAGGGGGGACTTGGCACCACAACACCCAGGGCTTCTCTACATGGCCCTGCAATTCGGACGATGGGGCTGTGAATTGCAGAGTGCACCAAAGTGTTATGCTGTACCTGCAACATGAGGTGCTGTTACCATGACCTAGAAGGCACCTTGTTTGTCTTAACGCAGGTCTGTTTGAAGAGGATTGTGTTAAAGTGAACTGGTTGCCTTTTAGTTTGCATCAGCAGCATCCACCCAGGGAATTTACAGCACTTTGGTGTGTGCTGCAACTCAAACCCGCACTGCAGCACAGTATAGACACAGCCTCAGTTCTAAACTGCCCTCCTGTTCCTGAGTGGTGAGAATCACTCTGATCTGCTGGTCATATGTGGATAAATCAGCGAGTGATGGTGCCCTCTGCTGGGCAAGCTCGGAGAATAAAGGCCAGCCAGTTTAGCAAGTTCTCACCTTCCAATGGTCTATGCTTTTTGAGCTGAAAGTGGTGGCTGCTGGTCCCAGTTCTCTAGTTGCGTGTGTAATCTAGATAATAATGTCATGAAAAACTGAGCTAAAAGAACATTAAGGTTGCACACACAAGCACTTCTGGGAATGCCAGAATTAAGGTTGCCTGAGTGACCTTAATGCAGCCCCATTGTGCATATATATTGTGATGTAATCTTACTAAACCTAACATCACATCAGAGGGCTGTAGCACAGCTAGACAGAGAACTGAACTCCGAGTCCAAGCCCACTGCCTTAAACACAGAGACCTCTCTCTTTCTTGCACCTCTTCATATCACTGTTCCTCCTGTGCCCTGAATGAGGCTGGAGTCCTATACAAAGTTTATATGTGATCACATCTTTAAAGATAATCATAATGCCTAAACACAATGGTGAGCTCAAGTTTCACAGGCAGCAGCCTTAATTCTGGCATTTCCAAACTTCTGAGTACTTAACTTTGCAACCTTAACGTTCTTTTACCATTGGTTTTTGTAAGGCATTTCCTAGGTTTTTAAAAAAAGCAAACCGTAAAAACCACAAACCCCATCGTATGGAGCAATATGAAACACAGCCATAGATCATGAGCAAAGTCTGAACCTGGGACTTTTAGATCTACAGCACAGATCTCTACCACTTGAACTAAAGAAGTAACAGCTAGCAGTAGTAGCCTACTTAGCCACAAGAGAGATGTGATATATGCTTTGCCAGAGGTTTACACAGCTACTTGCTAGACAGCAGAGGAATGTTGGAAATCAGGTTTTCTGGGTTCAGTTCCTGGCCTCTGGAAGGAAGTATTGTCTAGCAGAGGATACCTGCATCTTTCAATGTAAGGGGCTTTTCCTCTCCTCTACACCACCTTCATCCATCAATTTGCCCCTCACTACCTGAACCCAGCTCCATAAAGCCACCTTCCTTCAGTTCTGCCAGTCACCTTTTCTGTAAACCATTTAGTGATGCTTTCTACAGCAGACACTCTCCAGATACAACTGCATGCAATTGCATTGCATCTGCCTTGGCAGTAGGAAAAGCAACGCCATCCTGCTCCGACTGTTAGGGTGTTTTTTTCCCCCATACAAGAAGACTCCCAGGCTGCTCCATTCTACAGCCACCGTATCCATTTCTATGGCTTTGGGAGGGTCTGTTTGAAAGCACCCTACTGGGCTGGCAGCAAGAGGAGCCAGCATGGTCAGAAAGGCAAACAGCAGGGTTCAGTAGGATCTGGGAACCTGACCAACAACTCTGGCTGTGGTAGTTAGCGAGAGGCCTCGATCCTGGTAGAACAAAAGTCAGGACATGGAGGAGGGGGTAGACAGAAAGACAGACAAGGATGAGAAATCAGAAGAGGCACCCGCCCTGCATGTCACACCCATTAAACCCCTCCCCCCATATTAATGGGAAAAGACTTCCTCTGGCTTTTTTAGGGTTGCATATTTAAGAGAGGTTCCTATTCAGCTGGTCCCAATAAAGCATCACTTGGCCACTACTCCAGCTTCTGCAGAACATGCATATTATTCAGGCAAGCTGCTCTCTGCTCCAGTTACCTTCTGTGGGTTTAATGGCAGGCATGTTCTTTAGCTGCCCTGATCACGAGCCACTGTCCGCACTAGGTGAGGTGTAAAGGGACCACAGCATTCCTCCTAGGAGCTCCCCCAGACAACATATGCTGCTGCAATGGCAGCTCCAGCATCCTTAAGGCAGAGCACCATGGGCTGTCCTCTGTGTCCAGCTAGTTCTTCCAGCTGGGGGTAGGGTCTGGGGGAGCATAGCTCTTCTCTCCCAAACCCGTTCACTTTCATTGAGTACAGACTACAGAACACTAGCAGGCATCAGCATCTGTCCCTGGAACCAGGGAAGAAGCCTCATTATGGCCTTTGTTCCCATTTCACACTGGCCTGGTGGGGGTGACTAAGATTCGCTCTGCTGGCTTGTCCCAGAAACTATAATCCTCACAGCTAAGGGAGCTGTCCTTTTGGCTCAGCTAGTCATGGCCTGTGCTTTTTGCTGCCAAAGGTCTCAGGTTCAAACCCAACTGATGACCAATTCACTGCACAAGGCCAGACACAATCAAGCCCTACATTCACCCAGGGCCAGCTGGGAACCGGCAGGGTGACCTGCTAGAACCTTTGCATCCCTCACTGCTAGGGGTCTGAGTCTCGAGGAGTAGCCATCTCTGCATCAAGGATGTGACATGCTGTCTCCAAGCACTGTGTTGACATACACTTCCTCTCCTCGTAGGTGTGAGTTCAAAAGAAATTAGCCTTGCTGACTCACCGGGTCCAACATGCCTTGTTATCCACCAGCTCCAGATGAGTCATCACCATGGGGGAGTAACATCTAGCATCTGCAGTGCATATTTATGGCATTAGCTGTGTCAGCAGGGAGGTTGTTTGTAGGGAGTAACTATGGACAGAGGAAAGTTGGCAAACACTGAGAGACCAGGGATGGGGGAAAATACCCCACCCCCACAGCCTTCAAACGCCTCACGTTGCTGGAATCAACCCTTTTTTCAATGGAAATATTTGCTTATGGCTTTTCCTGTTCATTGTTTTCCAGCCAGGAGTAGAATGGATGAAATACCACAATACTCTTGTGGTGTTGCCAGCTGGGACGGAAGTCCAGCAGATCCTCTAAGGAAGCTCATTCTTGCAGGATTCCACTTCAGATTGCAAACCCAAGGGGCCACATCCTCAGCTGGGTAAACCAGAGTGGTTCCACCAAAGTCTGCAAAGCTATGCTCCTTTACACCCACTGAGGATCTGGCCACTAAGAGTTCTGCATAAGCACCTGGGGCTGAGCTTAGCACTTCTGAGCTGCAAAGCAATTTTTGCCACTCTTTTCACCCAATGCAACTGATTTCCACCACTATGATCACAGCACAATGCCCAGGGCTGGGGTCAAGAGTCTGGGCAAGATTAGTGAGATGATCTTTTGGGATACACCCCAAAATTTAATGGAGTCATTTTATACAAAAGTTATATGTATGCTGGTTTGTGGGGTGATATTTGGGTCCAGCCAGCTTCCTATTGCTGAAACAGAGCCCAGATTCAGCATCTTTTAACTCCAGCAGTTGGGTTTCTATTGTTAAGGCTGTCTTTGCAAGGAACAAGGGCAAGAAATGTGCTCTTTTTAAATGAAAGTTTATCTGAAATGTTCATGAATAGTTTATAAAGGATTATTAAATGATTAATAAAATATTTTAATTTATGGTTAATCAATTATTATAGAGTCCTTCAGGTCAATAACTGATAGCTATCAATAAAACCTCCTACTGATGGGCTTCTAACTGTCACTAAGACATTCTGCTCAGCCTATAACATCTATTCATCATTTATCAACCCTTAACGAACTATTTATAAATGCAGCTAGTTTCCCTTTATGCAGTTGTTCCCCCAACTCAGAGGTGCCATAAGCTGGAAGTTTCATAGGGTCCAGAGATTGAATCTGCTCTGAACCTTTGAGGTTTGTCCATCTCACCAGCAGGGACTTCCCAGCTAAACAAAGAGAAAATGCAGTTGTGCTGGTAGTGGCTTAAGTCACGCTGTGCCAAGATTTGGTGATGAAGCAGGAAAAAGCCTCGTTTTCACAGCTGGGGAAAAAATACGCTACCAGCATGAAAGCTTGCCAGAATTGGATGCACCGTCTGTCTCCTCTGACCCTGCTATAGACCAAAACTGCCAGCTTCATCTATGGTAAAATTCACCTGACATCATTCTTTTGACGATGGTCATTTATAAAGTTACATAATGTATCTAAAGAAGCAAAATAGCATGAGGTGCAAGATGAGTTTACTTGGTATTTCTCTTCCCATACGCATTGTCTTCAATGCTAAAAATGATGGCTATTTTACCTCAGCGCAGCTAACCCATGGGAGCTATCCTGAGGTAAAAAACGCAGTGAAGGCAAGGCACTTTGGTTCTATCATGAGGGGAACTAGGCAAGGTCAGCACTATACCCACACCTGGGGTTGTCCTCGCTTAGTTTGCCTCACAGAAGAACTAAAGTACTTTGTTTCCCTGTGGTTTTACCACAAACAAGATAGCGCCTGCCCATTTGTTACCCTGTGGTAAAAAAAATACGTCATTTTTATAAGTGCAGCAAAGCCCGCGCTGGTCTTCACTAGACTTTTTTACCTTGAGTTAACTGATAACCAGTTAACTCCAGGTACTTAGCGTGTTCATTAAAACCAGTGTGGACACTCCCCAGACATTTGATCTAGACTATAAATGAGCAATCTGCTGATAATATGCTGTTTCCTGAAGTTTGGAAGTGTTTGGATCTATCATAGAAATATAGGTCGGCAAAAAAATGTTGATCTAGAGCAGGAGTTGACTTCCCTATAGTTTGGGGTGTATTTAGTTCTAGGCTTTGCTTCAGGCCCATCTTAATTTGCATCTTTTGCGATGAAGTAATTTAACATGCCCAAAAAATAAAGAGAAAATTCACTGCAAAGCAGAATTTTATGCAGATTTGGCAGGGAAATGGAATGAAGGGTTTATTCCATCTTCTTTCCTATGACAAGAGAAGTGATTAGCAACATTCAGATAGCCAAGGTCAGATTAGCAAGCCAATGGATAGCTTCAGAGGTGGCTTGGTGTCATTGTGAGATGCCACCAGCAAATGATTGAAGTGGGCACTGATTTACAATGTGGTCCATAGTTTTTGACTGGTGTCCACAGTCACATTCTGCATTGTCTCTCATCATCCAGAAGAGGTGACAGCATCTGCCATACAGTTTTCTAAAATGGTTCCATCTGGACCATTGTTTCTGGGGTAGTTGATGCCTGGACATGCTTTTGAGAGGTCAGCAACCAGGTGTTTGTTTGGAACACAAGCATGATCCTAGAATTCTTTCCAAAGTGACTCAGGACTGAATGAGGAGGCTTTAGGAGCTTTAGCGCAATCCCAAAAAGGCTATCAAGATTCCAGACGTGTCTTTGGAAGGTGCTGGAGGTCTTCACGAATTGGTAAGCTGAAGCTAGCCATGGTTTGATTTTACTCCAAACTGTGTGTATACTGTCACTCTGGATTTAGGGTGAGGATATATGTGCCAGAGTGGGCAACCTTTGAACGTGTGTTGATTTCAATATTCCAGTTATAATTCTTACCATAGCATGATGCTGCACATCCAGGGATTTGGTATGTGAGCTACTTGCCCAGATTCGTGCACAATATTCAGCAATCAAGTATACAAGAGCTAGAGTCACTTTATCAAGTATGTATGCCTCTGTACCCCATGTGTTGCCTCTACGTTTTCGACTGAGATTAGTGCTGGCTTCTATCTTCCAGATGAGCTTTAAAAGTGAAGCTTGTGCCCAAAGTTACATCCAGATACTTCAGGTGAGGCTCAGTTCTGATCTGCTGATTGGAAAAGGGGACATTGAATCAGGAGTGGCGGAAGGTCTCTAAAAGGGGCAAGGGCCACTAGCGCCCCATTATCTTGCAAGTTGTGGAGAGGAGTGATATTGGATGATAGCTGGTGGCATCATGCTTGAGAAGGGAAACAACTATCTCCTAATGCCAACTTTTTGGGATCTTCCCATCTAACGCATGGCAGTGAATAGGTCTGGCAATGGTACACATCCCTTTGCCCCTCAAAAGAGCTCGTCCTGAACCTTCTGGCAAGTCAGCTTTGGTCTTTGTATTATAGAGAAGATGAGGCAACAGCACTGGCTGTCACTTTCGGTTGACAGTGTTTTACAAAGACAGTAGCTCCAAGCTTATGGAGGAGTGCCCAGGCTTTGCAACTTGAATAAGTCAAGCCAAAACCCTCCACTGTCTCTTTCCCTCTCTCCAGGCAGGCAGAGTTCAATGACTGATAGTGCTTTTGCTGGATCAGGATCACTGCTCTTCTCAAACTCTTTGAAGATTTCTTCTCTCTCCAGCTGCCAATAAGGTGTAGAAACCTTGCTATAGCCATGAGGAGTGTATTTCACAGCAGCTTTGTTTAGATGGCGAACAAAGCAGTCATAATTTTCTGGGGCTGGCTTGATATGGTGTATCTTGTCTTCAGCTTCTACAGTCTATGCAGCCCAGTTTTCTCTGCAGAAATTCCAGCCTGGTTTTGGTGTTGTTTCAATCAGCGGAACTCCACACATAGAGTAATGGAAGTTTCTGAGCACAGTTTGTCAGGCTTGAAGAGGTACACCGCTATTGTCGTGCCACAGAGGTGCAGGTCATGTTCAGCATCTGGCTGGGCGAAAAGTCACTCCTTTGGGGTCGAAAAGAAGGTGGACAATTACAAATGAAGCTCAGTCTGTGGGTTGATCACCAGCTGCATTGTTTCTGCAATAGCCTCATTGTGAGTGGTGGCTATTTGAGTCACCAAGGTACACAGCTGGTGGGAAAAAATGGTAACGTAGGCTTTGGACATTCAAAATTTGGAGGTTTGTAGAATTTACTATGGTCAATTGTCAGATTCTTATTGCAGCAACAGAGATTACCAGGGCTTTGGATTCTTCCAGAACCGAGCCATCTTTAAGACTATGCATGATATACGTGGTGAGACAGTATTTCACATTGTTCACTGTGGCAGTAAGTTCATAGCTATGGGTTTTGTGTGATACAGCTTGCTCATGATCTGCAGCATGAGTTTTTTGTAGTGCAAACACAACAATTTCATTCCCCTTGGAGCTCTTGAAAGATAGTCAGACTTTGCATGCAACAGACTTTCCACGTTAAGTTGGTACGCATGTACATCTGGTCCCACAGGTCTTCCATGCTGTCCCCCACAAGGGATCGTAACAGATTTGGCTTTGCCAATCATACCAGGAGATGAGCAAATCGATATCTGGTAGCCTATTGATGATATTCATTGTGTTAATCAATAACTTGTAACCAGAATGCCATGCGAAGGCCATTATCTTGCTCGCTTATTCTATAAACTGTACACACACGCATGCTTGTTAGAAACAAGAGATGGATTCAATTGTTTGCAGAGGTGGGAAAGAGGGAGCCGAGATTTAACTATTAAAGCAAACCTCAGGAGAGGATGGAATTAGTTTCTGGTTGAGCCAAATATTTCCTTCTCAAAGAAACAAATGAATCAAAGTCACACTAAGTCAGTCAAATCACCCAGGCACAGGCCAGCACCACTAGTTTCCCTTGGTTTTATGCCACTTCAGGAGAGCCAGGCAGCGCTCTCCCTTGCTGGCAGGAAAGCATTCTGAAGGGGCTGCCTTTGTAGAGATTCCCAAGTGAGGTTAGATGAATGATTTACTGTTAGTCAGCTTCAGAAGAGCTCCACGCACCAAGGACTTGGCTTGGATTTCAGTTACGTATGTGCATGTTGGGAAGACACTTGAGTCTCTACAACGTGGCACCTTGGGTAGCCCATTTGCCCCGTGCAAAGTGTGGGCAAAATGCCATCAAATCAGAATTCCCCACTCACCCTGGTGGCAGCATTTAAAACTCACCTGCATTCAGATCTTGCTCCCCATTTTGCCCCACACTGGCAGCACAAAGCAGGCTGAAATCTGTTTAATTAGTTCCCCAAGGATTCCCCCAGTATGGGCAAATCTCCAGATGGCACAGAACTACTACAGTGGCTCCTACGTTACCCTACTTCTGATCCCCAGCATAGAGGTATGGCTACGGAGCAGCTACACCTGACAGATCCTCAGCTGCCGTAGTGGCCTCTTGGGTGCTGTTACCAGCTGGTGCACCTTAGAGCAGCCTTAAAACAGTTCTCATGTCATGCCTTAGGGTCAGACTGGCAGGGCACTACCCCATGAACTGTACGGTCGCCAACCCTCCTGGTTTCACTGGGAGTCTCCCGGAATCAGGCTTTATCTCCCGGAGGCTACTAAAGCCAATCTGGGGGATTTTAGGCTGCTTGAAGTCCAGCAGCGCAGCGGGGCTAAGGCAGGCTCCCTGCCTGCCTTGGCCCCACACTGCTCCCAGAAGTGGTTAGCAGGTCTCTGAGGCCTCTGGGGTATAGGGCAGGGGTCTCCGCGTGCTGCGCATGTCCTGGGATGACTCCACAGCTCCCATTGGCTGGGAATGGCAGGCAGGGCCAGTGCGCAGAGCCCGCTGACCCATCACCAGGTGCCACAGGGATGTGCTGGCCACTTCCAGAAATGGCACAAGGAGGGGCCCCCTAGCCTTGCTTACCTCCGGCGGCTCCTGGTCCATGACACAGCACGGCTAAGGCAGGCTCCACCCCTGCAGCTCCAATTGGCCACAATTCCCAGACAATGGGTGCTGCGGAGTCGATGCTTGGGGTGCAGGCAGGAAGCCTGCCTTAGCCCCACTGCACCACTGACCAGGAACCGCCCAAGCTAAGTGCCACCCAGTCAGAGCTTGCACCCCTCCCTCCCTCCCACACCCCAAACCCCTCCCCAGCCCAGAGCCTGCTTCTGCACCCAAACTCCCTCCCAGAGCCTGAACCCCCTCCTGCACCTCAACTCCCTGCCCCAGCCCTGAGCCCACTCCAGCACCAAATCTCCTTCCCAGAGCTTGCACCCCAACTCCCTGCACCAGCCCTGAGCCCACTCCAGCACCAAATCTCCTTCCCAGAGCTTGCACCCCACACATCCTCCTGCACCCCAACCCCTGCCGCAGCCCGATGAAAGTGAGGGTGGGGGAGAGTGAGCGACAGAGGGAGAAGGGATAGAGTAGGGTGACCAGATAGCAAGTGTGAAAAATCAGGACAGGGTGTCGGGGGGAGGTAATAGGAGTCTATATAAGAAAAAGACCCAAAAATCGGGACTGTCCCTATAAAATTGGGACATCTGGTCACCCTAGTACGGAATGAGCAGTTGGGACCTTGAAGAAGGGGAGTAGGAGGGGCAGAGCCACAGGGAATGGGCACGGCAGGGGTAGGGCAAGGGTGTTTGGTTTTGTGTGTTTAGACAGTTGGCAACCCTAATGAACAGAGATATGTGAAAGTGGCTTAAACCTGTCTTCACACCCACCTCCTTTCCCAAGCTGCACTGAGCACAAAAGGGCCAATCCCAGGGATCTGGCCTCCTATCGCTTGCTTGTTCTAGGGGAGTCAAATCCTCCTTTTCTACCTCAACTGTTTTGTCCAAGTTGCACACTTCTTAGCAAATGTAAACTACACCCAAAATGTTGGAATTTGATGAGGACAGTGGGTGAGAACATCCTAACATAGTGAGACGTGCCAGAAGATGTCTGATGAACACAGCTGGTTAATGTGATGTGTTTAGCTTTGTAACCTTTGTTTTCTGTGTCCTGGCCCTTCAAAAATCTAAGGACCGCTCTCGGCAGAGACAGGTGTCCCTTTTGTGCTCACTGCAGCGCAGATTGTCAGAGGATACGCATGCACGCACACTATGCTCTCCCCATGGAGACCTCACTTTTGTCTGTGCTTGTCTTCCTTAATTTAAAATGGAAGTCATTCAGACTGAGAGTATATGGTTCTGCATGTACAGATGCGCCACCGTTAGGACCTGGTTTGCAGATCTCTAGCAGCACCGGAGACCCCTGCCACAGCATCGCCCTAGGGAGTCAGTGCAGTATTGACTGTCCTACTATAAGGAGTGCCACTTCCTGAGTCACCAGCACCACTCCCTGCAGAGCCAAGGGTTTTCCTGGGGCTGTCTCCCAGACACATACCGACCAAGCCCAACCTGGCTTTGCCATGGAATCTCATGCCAAAGGTGGGGTGACTGAAGGCTACAGAACATGAAACTTCAATTGGCGATTACTTCCTTAATGAGTTAGGAACACAGGCAGACCCCTCCATGTAAAGTCAATGGCAAGCTACCCTGAGGAAATACGCTATTCACATCTGTTTGTCACCTCGCCCGGTATCCGAGATGAAAAGATCATTTCGCTACTTAGTATATTATGTGGATACTGAGGGCAAGAATCATGTAATCACTGTAGCCGGCCCCACAGCCAGCCTCCACCAGCTCCTATGTAATAAGCAAGAACGAAGTAGGGAATGGGGATACTCTGCTGGTGGCCTGATTTTCGGGGTTTAGATCTCCTCTCCCCAAGGAGTGTAGCCTGAGCCTCAGGGGCCAGCCAACAAACACACCATCACATGATCCGGGAACTGCCTAAGTGGACTCTGCAAGCTCCCGGGGATTTTGAAGAGCAGTTCCGCAGAAACCCTCTTTATAGGCTCCTCCATTAGTAACAACCGCCTGGATGGATCCATAAGTCCACTCTCCCCTGAGGTGAGAGATAAATTCTTCTCTGCCCTAGATTTGCTGTAGCCCCCACGTCCCTCTCTTTTGGGGGAGATTGGACCCTGTGCTGGATGGTGCAGCATGACCCCCTTTGGGGGTGCAGAGACCCAGCACAGAATTCCCACCCAGGCTTCCAAACCTCTCAGGTGACAGGCCTTCAAAATGACTCTTAGAACTGGGAACCGGCTGACTCGCCCAGGGCACAGGCGGCCTGGCAGGTTTCAATCATAGGCTCAGACAAGTCAGAGATGGAAAACCAGCTTGATCATCAATTCTTGCAAGTACAGGATTTCTCCCCTCCCCCATCCCACAAGTGGGGATGTTGCAGTTACTTAACTAATGCTACTCTTGATCTTACACGACTGAGGAGTTGGGGGTTGGGAAACTGAGGCAGGAGCTGTCTGGGAAGCAGTGTAGCCCAGGGGCTAGGACACAGATCGGGAGTGCTAGTCCTAGCTCTGCCACTGACCTCCTGTGTGACTTGGGTGAGTCACTTCATCTCGGTGCCTCTCTTTCTCCTTGTCTATGTAGCATGTAAGTGCTTTGGGGCAGGGACTGTCTCCCATTGAGAATGTGTACAGCGCCTAGCCCAATGGGGTGCTGCTCTTGGTTGGAGACTCTAGGAACAACTGCAACAAACAAAGAAATAGGAAGCCATAAGAGATGCTCCACGGAGGAGCTGCTTTCACAGAGACTCTCAAATCTCGTGGGATTTTGCAGCTCATCAGTGCACCTGTGGAAGCAGCATGCCCCTCAGGTCCACAACCAGAAAAAAGAGGATGTGGCCACTGAGCTGTGGGAAAGTCTTGCAAAGGGTTCTGAGTCTGGAGGGCTCTGACTCAGGACACTGGGGGAAGAAGGGGCCAGCTGATCTGTGTTCCCCACGTAGGCTTCATTAGCATCCGTAAAGTGCACTGAACCTGGGAAGTGCTAGAGATTCTGACAGCATCACAGATAGGGCCAGGCAGGGTGTGGAGCTCCCGCAGACAGAGACTGCATGGAGATGACCCTGCCCTGCAGAGGCAGGGGTTTTCCACAGCAATTAACCCACTCCCCCTGCCCTTCTGCACTGGAGACAAGAGAAGCACCAGGGAAGAGTGGTGCAGAGGCTGAACCAAAAGGGCAGCTGGGAGAGCAAAGGGGAAAGTGATGAAGTTTTTGCAGAGGAGGAAACACTCTGCAGGAGGGTGGGTTGGTGCCAGGCCCACCTTGTGCTGACGTGCAGCGAAGCAATGCTGCGAGAGCTGCCCGGCATGGCCGAGGGACTGAAATCACCCAGTGTGGAGCATAAGGTCCTCTCCTCACATGTCCTGCTGGGCTCCACATCCCAGTGAAAAGCACAAGCAGGAGGGCACCTGGAACATAAGTGTGTGTGTGAGGCGGGGGCAGTGTGGACACCTGGCTGCATAGGCTTGTGTCAGCACTTGCCAGGCCTTGTAGGCTGGGCTCTGCTATCTGGGGTTCCCTACGTGTGGGGGAGAGTCAGATTCGGCCCTCGGTTACCCCTGTGCAGAGCCCCGCTGACTTCAATTAATTGGTCTCCTGTGGACGAATCCTATTTGGTCTCATAGGGGCAGCTTCAGTGCTAGCAGTGGGGTCCCTGGGATTCAGAGCCATTTCTCTGAGGGCAGCAGGCTATCTCCTGTGTGCGGAGTCCCTTGCTCAAAGATTCTCTGTGTTCAATGCATAGAACCGTGTCCGACTCTGAGGCACCACCGTAACCAACAGGATTAATAGCCATAACAGAGCAGCCCTGTGTGTGTACGGAGATCTAGGACCCTGGGGAAGCCGGGCCCCGTCCTGGGGTGCTGTGTGTCCAGCAGCAACGTTGGACGATGGCAGATCAGGTTTCTTGCTTGGTCTCTCACATGCCCAGCAAGGAGGTTGCTTTCCCTCAGGCAGAGAACCGCAGGGTATTGGCTTCAGATGCGATCCCGCTGACTCTCAAAGCCCTGCTCCTAGGAGCCAAGAGTCTGTGGCAACAGGCCCTGAAATGGCCCACACCCTGCCCAGAATGGCAAGCCAACCCCTGCGGGCTCCCAGAAGCAACGCCTTGGCCCGGGTCTGCAGAGAGCATGGAAAGGCAGCCCCAGCTACACGTGAATCAGTGCCTGCCTTCCACAAGGCAGGCCAGAGGAGCTGGGAAGGAGCCTAGCACGTTGTCCGCCCTGGGGATACGGCTCCGCATGCGTTCCACTCAGGCCAGCCCCTGTCCTCCCTCCACAGCAAACACTGCTTCTCCCCTCTCAGTCTGCTACCATCTCAGTCTCTCTTGGTGGTGCCAGGCCAGCTCAGAGCCAGTCCTCCGGGCTGCTGGGAACAGACACCGGGCCAGCTCATCCGCTGGCACAAATCAGCCTCGCTCCATTCATTAGCCCTGCCCACCAGCTTCAAACTTTATATATATATAAAGCACTTGACTTGCATGGAGCTATGCCCTTTATGCCAGCTCAGGATCTGTCCTTCCATGGTTAAATACAAGCTATTTCCCTTTCGTTCTTGTAAAACGACCGTAGTATTCTGCAGTAATCACCCACAATGCTGTAGTAACGCTAGTGTAAGCGCCATTAATCAAGACCATTGCTGGAGTGCTTCATAGAGTGTGGAGCTGATTGGCATGGATTGGCAATGAGATTTTTTTTCTGGCACGGTACAGAGCTGGAATTCCAGCACGGTCATAAATTTAAATACAAATCCTGCAAAGAAGGCTATTTTTATAGCAGTTAGGGGCCCCGTTTCCTCCTCTTTCTGGGCAACACACAATACTTCTCTTTCCAGGGCTTCAGCTATCGAAGCATTTATAAGTAGCAGCACTATACTTGCCCCTTTGCCAGGATGCAGCAGACTTTGGGGCTGCGAAGTAGGTCAGGTTCCCAAAGAGAGAAAAATCAGTGATCAAGACTAAAGATATTTGTGAGTGTCATTGGTTTGCAAAATGGACACAGGTCCTGGAGTCCAATCTGGATCCAAATCATCCCCAAATTTGGTTGTGGGGTGCGGGGGGCAGATTAAGGGTTTGGGCCTATTTCAAGTCAAAAGATGCAGAAAACAAAACTCCGTTTTGGTGTAAAGTGAGGTGAGAGCTGAGTTTCCATCAAAATTCCAACATGAAACAGCCTGAAACCCATCTGTTCCAATGGACAAGCTGTGTAACTGCTCCTTCTGCTCGTGTATGTGCTGCACCACATAACTCTGGACAACAGCCCAGTGGATGCTCCAAGTTAAAGTTTTAGGTGGGGAACTAGGAACTGCCACACCAGAGTGGCCAGAAGTCTATCTAGGCCAGTGCCCAATGGCCCATCTCTAGCTGTGGCCAGTACTCAGAGCTTCAGAAGAGAGTGGAAGAAACCCTGATAGTGTTTCCTTGTGTTCCCTCTCGCCCCGGTTTCTGTTCATTCTATTCACTGCTGTCTCACCCTATACTTAAAATGTAAGCTCTCAGTTTATATCTGATTTTCCCCCCATCTAGAGTCTCTGTAGACGTTCTCACTATCCATATTAACGTCCCTTTTCTGAATTGTCACTAGCCTTCCAGGGAACTTTTGACCAAAAACAACCCTATCCCAGAGAGATTTCCCACAAAAACTCCCTCAGAACCACCTGTCTTCTGTAAATTTTCAACCTGCTAATCAAGTATCAGAGGGGTAGCCGTGTTAGTCTGGATCTGTAAAAAGCAACAAAGAGTCCTGTGGCACCTTATAGACTAACAGATGTATTGGAGCATAAGCTTTCGTGGGTGAATACCCACTTCATCAGAGGCTAATGTCGCATCATCTCCATCCCCAAATTGTAAATCAGCCTTTTTTCGCTTCCATGCCTTGTGACACTTAGCAAACACTTTAAGAGGCTTGGGCTATATTTTAAGTTTGCAATAAAACATGTAGCCTGGTGGTTTTGGAGTATATGATGAATGTTTCACACCGCTGGAGATTTCCAAGATCGGTGCAGATTACAACAGTCAAATAGGTCACGCACTCATATTCTGGACCTAAATTGCCCGACTGTCATCTGCTAATGAGACAATTTAGTCTTTTTGCAACCTTAAGATCTACAGTGGGTCCATTTACTTCCTAATACCCACTTCCCTCTGCATCACAGGGTGCATCACTCACCATTGGTCTGAGACCTCCTTCTGGTCACTCAGGGGATTCTCCCTTGAGGTGGACACCCCACCACTACTCTGTCTTTCCTTCCGGTCTGCAGCTCTGCTGTCGCTCCAGGACCCTCAGTCTCTCCTTTGTGACTTAGACATCCAGCTAGGTCACACAGAAGCCCCGCTTCCAGGGTAAAGTCCATCAGCAGTTGTAGGCAGTTTTCCTGTTCCCTGCCTCAATTCTATGCCACGCCCTCAGTGGCTGGTAGGGGAATCTGGGACAGCCTTCTTCTCTGAGTTCCAGTCCAGGGAACCTCAGCTCAGCAGTTCTGAGCTTCCTCTCTGCCCTCACTGTTCCTTCCCTGGACTGCTCCTTACCACTCTGGTTCCCCTTCTTTCTCTGGGTGCACCAGCTCCAAGAACCCTCTTCCCAAAGAGTGACTGGTGCCTGCCTTCCTGCAGCCTTTCGCAGAAGCCCCTGTCTGTTTCCAGCTTTATAGGCCCTGCCTGTTCCTGCAAAGGTGGGTCTGCTCACAATCACTTAGTTCCCTGCTCCTTCGCTCCTCCAGGTGCACCGTGTGAAGTTAACTGGTCTGTCTGCCCCTTAATCCGTGCAAACCTGTGTGGGGTGGCCACCCCACCACACCTTGTTTTAAGAGAGGCTCAAGCTGCAAAGTTTGGATCAGAGAGTTGCCGGCACAGGGTGCCCGAGGCAAGCAACAGCGGGGTCCGTTGCCCGGTGTGTGTAGTGCCAATGAACACACCAGGGTGGAGAAGCAAACAAAGTTTATTTGAGATTTTAAAGCGGTGCAAGGAGACTAACGCCTTAAATCAAGCACACCTAAAACAAGCAGGTTCTTTTTTTTATATCCGAGTTGTTTACTGCAAAACCTGCTGACTAGCTTATTCCCCATTCCCCCTTCCTCCTCCTTCCAGCTGCAGCATTTTTTTCACTTAATTTTTTGTTTTTTCCCTTCCTTCTCCCCTTTTCGCTGCTGAGACATGTATTCTGTATCTAACAGTGGCCTTCAGTTCACTTTAGCCTAGCTTCAGTGTATTACAGCAGAGAACTGGCTGTTACAACAGAAAACTAACTACATTTTGCAGCTATTAGTATATTAGGTTACACTAGGTTACACAAAGTGTTTAACATGGAGGAACAATGGTTCATTGAGGCCTGAGCAGGAGGGCTTTATTGGCACTTGTGATTTTCCACCCTTCTGAGTTACCTAGGGTTATGCCTAGTGACACCAATAACTTCCTCCTTTGAGAAGACTCAACCAACTTTTGGCTGAGTTTTTTTATACTTTGAGGACAAAAAGCGATTAAGCTCTAGGGAGCTGGAGTGCTTTACAACTAGCAAGCAGGCGGAGAGTAACGATATACAACACCACACCAGTGAGCAGAAGGCGAACAATGCCTTTCCCATAGTTCCCCCAGGTTGGGTAACCAGCCCCAGAGGGAATTAGAAATAGTGGGTTCCCTTTGCTGGGCCTTTCAATGTTTAAAAGCCTGTTCGGCTGACAGGATGTGCTTATTACTATCCTGTGTGTTTTTTGGGACATACATACAGCATTTATCCCCTATAAGGGAGCACACCCCACCCTGTGAAGCCACATTTCCACCCAGGAAGTGTCCACGTATGTCTTTATGATTACAGACCAGAAGGTATTTTTGATGTGTCTGTAAGGGCAGTGGGCCAAGTCTGGTACTTAAGATCACTCCGAATGGCCATCAGCTGGTCATTCAGGAAATCCCGAATTCCTAAACATACTAGATTTTACTGCAATGCCTTTCCAGCCTTAGTTATATTTAATACCATTTTTTTTGGTGTAGTACTATAATATACCTGTTATTTAACTATTTTTAGTTACTTTTAAATAGGGATCAGCCATGTAGTTCTGATCCAATCTAAACCCATGCTTCCCCCCAAATTCAGGGGAGTTTGTATCCACCAGTCAGGAAGTACAATCAATCAGGCAGCCCTGTCCAGGACCAGCTGTGCCTCACATGTTGCTAGGAGACTGACTCTGCTGCAACTGGCTCCCTGACAAGTTGTATCACAGACATATGAGATATAGGCCTGGGATACGGGCCTTTGAACGCAAGTCTTGGCAATTATATAGCACTTTACACCCATAGATCTGATGCTTTACAAAAGTGGCTGCAAATCATTACCCTCATTTTATAGGTGGGGAAACTGAGGCACGCTGCAAGCTGAAGGTCACACAGCAGATCAACAGAAGAGGCTAGAATAAATGCCCATATCATGCGGCTTCTTGGCCAGTGCCCTGTGTAGTGAATCAAGTGGATTATCGTACTCACAACATTGGTCCCTGTCGCAGGCCCAAGCCTTTCAAAAACACACTTTTTGCTGAAAAACTCGTTTTTGTAAAATGAAAATTCTTACCAGAAGCATGGCAGTTTTCTTCGATTTAATCTGAAAATGAAAATGTTTTGACTATTCACTACCTCCTTCTTCCAAGAGGAGAAAAGGGAACCAACCCCTTCCTGCCATACACCCCTCCCCATACATTTTCAAGTACACAAAAATTGTTCCTTTCAATAAGTTTCAGATCTAAAATTGCAAAAATTTTAACATATTTACAACAATAAAATTTGTGCCCATTTTTCGACCACACACCTCTGTTACCAGCCCTGGAGGAAATAGGTCAATGGAATGCAGTAGTGTAAAGCTATTCTATTTCAGGCAAGCAAAAGTTTGAGGAATAAAGAAATCCAGAGAGGAGGGCTGAAGAAGGAAAGATTAACATTCAGTAGGGTAGAGGAAGATGGAATGTCCTAAGAGGCAGTGTAATTAGATTGCAGTTTCACCAGGGACTGTTCAGCAGTCTGAGGTTTAAAAAAATAAGACTCCTGGTAGTTTACATGGAAGAAGAGACAGCAGATCAAACAAAAAATTATAGGCTACAAATATGTGATGATAAAGGAGCTATAACTAGGACAAATGGAATGGACTTGAGCGGGGAAAATTGAATCTGAACAAGAAGAACATCCTGAAAGAGGTTAATGCTTAGCCTCTCTCTCCCAAGAGAAATGCAGTGGACTGATCAGTTGATGCATTTATAAAGCAAATTAGACCCAAAACTGGTTAATTTCCAACAGGAACAACCCTGCAATAGCAACGATGGGGAGCAGGACACCCAATAGCTTTTTTCCTCTTTAGATTTCATTATTAGAATCCTGGGATACCAAAGTCCAGGTCCTCCAACAATCTTGCCAAAGTTTTCTAAGCTTAAAGGTAGCAAGGAGGACCTGATTTGAGGTATCTGGAAAGGAATGCTGGTATTTTTTACCTAGTGCTGGATACAGGGAGGCCCTTGATTGTATTTCACGTCTTTAGGAGCGACCATGATATCATCATCATCCCTATTTTTTCTATGTTAAGAACAAGCAGAAAACAATCCTTTATAAGAAATACCATTTCAGAACCTTCCTAAGGCCCCTGTAAGAACAGGGCAAGGCACACACTATCATTGTATAGCAAAAATCACTTTTAAAACTACTATTTTGTTGTTTCAGAAAAAAGCACAATACAACAGGAGCACTAATTTTCATGACATTCCGTACGCTAGTCTGAGGGAACACACTTTATGCTTTATTGGCTTGTGTTCAATTTTGAATTATTCGCTTTTTCCTCTTGTAAATTTCAACATGCTTCCATTGTACAATGATGGGACCCTCTTGTAGCTAATTAACACCTATACACACTTATGGATGGTAGCCAAAGACTCATGTATCCTAATGAATAATAAAATGTCTCCCATATTTCAAAGGAGGCACATTTGCATCTGGTTATGGTTATAATTTTATTTTTTAAAAATCTCTTATTTTTTCCCATCACTGCAATTAGAAATTAATTCTTGCCCATTTTTCTAAAGCAGCAAAAAATGTAACGTTATCCAAAATATTTTACATGTCTCAAAGTCAAGCTAAAAAAAGGAACAGCTTAGCCCCGTGCAGATGGGATAGATACATACCCAGCCAAGTTGGAAGAAGGCTAGCCATTTAAATGATCACGTTAAACAAGACAAAATGTGGCTAAGATTGATCATAATTCCACACAAGTGAGCTGTGAATTGGGACAGGGAATCAGGATAGCCCTGTGTGTGTATTGTTTAGCTCGGTAGGTTAGGTTATGCCTTTTCAAAGGTAGCTATTTTTCTAGACATCCCCCCTTCATGTATTTCTAAACTGATTTTCTTTTTGATACCCACAATGTTTTCAGTTAGACATACGTATTGGACAGGAGGGTCTCCTGCCACAGGGCTATTTAATTTAAGCAAATTATACCAATCTCTGCATTCCTTTCACAACTCAGATCTTTTTTTCTGGTTTCAGAGTGGTAGCTGTGTTGGTCTGTATCAGCAAAAACAACCAGGAGTCTGTGTGGCACCTTAGAGACTACCAAATTTATTTGGGCAAAAGCTTTTGTGGGCTGAAACCCACTTCATCAGATGCATGGAGTGGAAAATACAGTAGGCAGGAATAAATACACAGCCCATGAAAAGACGGGAGTTGCCTTACCAAGTGGGGGCTCAGTTCACAATCTCAGCTGAGACAATAAGGGCTGAATAGGCATGTACAATGAACTAGTCTTTGTATACAACAGGCAGTCTTGAGCAGATCAAGGTTGAGGAACAGTAGGGGAGAAGTTTGCACTGCAGCTATATTTGTCCTCGCTCTGATTAGAAGATTTCCATCTCCAAGACCACCAATCAATACATTAAACAACCATAACTAAGTAAAAGTTCAGCCACCTCTGGGGTGAAGCACAGTCGCTGTTTCATAGAGCACAACAACGGTTTGGAGCAAGAAATGAAGAGCACCATATCCAATTTATATGAAAACAATTTCCAATTGCGTGTACTCTTATATGCTCTTTGCGTGTGTGTATCCATCTGTGTCCATGTCTGTGTCCTCTAGAAGAGCAGAAGTTATTTATAACAAATAGTTTGTTCAGTGAATTTCCCCACTTTTTCTGTTCGCAAATTACCTGGTAGTTTTACTAATTTCTCAAATTCAGTCTTTTGACTAAATTATTCTCCAGATAATTTCTGTGCATAATTTCGGTCTGAAGATTGTTCACAGGCACTTCAAAATTGGAGCTAATGATTGGAGACTGGTATCATTAGGAATGAATGTTGCCTTAGTTTAGGATTTCCTTGCTCTTCAACGTTTGCATTGCTGTGAGGAAATATACTTGAGCAACTTTTTATATTAGTTTTATGTCTGGTCAAAAACAAATAATTTAAATATCTACAGACAGACACAAATGAATACATACCACCGTGCATTTTTAATGCACACCTACACCCTGTAGAGGTTTTAGTTACAGCTACATAGTTAGTACTGAGTTGCATACTTAATATGCACACACACAGTGAATGGTATATATTATATAATATGTTTACATAATTGTACATATAATATGTATAATTAGCACCGATAAGAGAACTATGTTTGCATGCATGCAAGCACATACATATATACATAAATATTAGAGATGAACCAAATCTACAAAAATCAGGTTTGAGCCAAACCTTCTGGCTTTATGTATGTTTACGACAATCTGGACACTAAAATATCTGTTGACAGTGACTATTATTTGGTTGTAGGTACAATATCAGGTTTCCTTTTATGACCTGCACACGTTGTAGAAATGTTCTGTATTCGATCAGCTCATTAGTTCATTGCTGACATTTTTGAGACAATCTAAGGATGAATAATGCAAAAAGCTACTTGTCTGAAAAGGGAAGGGGAGAAAAAATCACCAAGGTAAAGTACAGCATGTTCAGTAGATTCCAGTCCCTTGGCTGCCTGCCCAATGACTTTCCTGAGTTGAGTTCTCCTAGCAACCGGTCCCCAGCCGCTTGAATTTTTATGTATCACTATGTCTGTAGTGATGTCATGGTTTCCATAGCTACTATCAGCTGGAGGAACTATGACACTTATGCTGCTAAGTAACTGAGAAAAATTGACCTGACTGAAATATTTCAGGCAACTATTGGTGATGTTTGTTATTCAGCTCACATGCCTGCGCTACACAGTACACGCGGCAATGCTTTTTGCTGATGGGAGTCATTCTTCATGAGTGCACGGGTGCCTTTGCACTCACAACTGAAGGCAGACGCTTTGGCTGTACCAGAGCAGCTGCTGCAGTATTCAGTCTTATCTAAATGCTTCACTTTAGAAATTAAATATTGTTATTAATTAAAATCCCCATCCCACACGCTGCCCGGCCCCATCCAGTTAGAACATGCCTGTGTGAAGATGAGAGACAATCCATTTGTCATTCAGTGACAACTTTTGGCATCCGTAATGAAGTGTTTCAAGAAGAGAAGGCTTTGATCCTATTCATAACACTGTATTAAAATAATTGCTAGCTAGTCTGAGATGGCGTGCATTTTCAAAGAGTATGCATCGCGATTGCAAAAGATTGGCTGGAAACTTTGGTGTGGAAGCCAGTTGGGAGGACACTATAGTTTGGTTTAGTGATTAGGTTTTAAGCTGTGGCTTTGTTAACAAAGAGTAGGGGAGATATAAGAAGATGGTTCAAACACGTTTTTCCTGCCCATAAATGGCATAGAACAAACGTACAATGTGCTTACAATATTGCAGCAGATATTTTCGCTTGCAGCTGCTTTTCTGCTCACTTGAATATCTTAGAGATCCTCCTACAGTACTTTCTATTTCCTAAATGGAGAAAATTCTAGGTCCTCCTCTTAAAGTAGGTGTTTATCTCCATAAAACTAAAACAGATATACAGACAGAGTTCTTTCCACTGGGTAAGCATTCTGCAGGTGAAATCCTGCTCCCATGGAAGTCAACAGCAAAGCTGCCATTGACTTCAGTGGGATCAGGATTTCACCCCAAAAAATCCACATTTTTACCCCATTCCTGTTCTCCTCTCCAGAGTTTGTCACACAATCCTAGTCTAAGGGATAGAGTTCTGGCTACAGTTGGCCAATAAATGGCTTTATCATGGGATTTTGGAAAGCATTTAAGTAAGTTAGGAGCACTAGTTCCACTGAAAGTTAATGGGACTTGTGCTCTTAATTCTTTTGAGGCATTTTTTCACTGCAGAGTTAACTCAGGTGGTCAGCACTAGGGGCTGAGTGACCTGGGTTAGCCTAGCCCAGGTGCCAGGGGCCATGCTGCAAAGCCCTACCTGGGTTACTGATGCTGCTCTCACCTGTGTATGTCACTAGGAATTCTGGGCACACATTCCATGCTTCTTAGCACAGCAGTAAGATGAGCCGCTCTTAGTCCTTCACAATGAATTATGGGAGAACTTATCTGTTTTTCTGGGCATACTGGAGGAGTTGTGGGAAGGCACTGGAGGACTCCTGTCACTCAAGTGGTTTAGCCTATGTCCTCACTTCAAAGTGACCAGGCTACCAGTCCGAGTGAAAGCAGAACTTAGGCTCTAACCCATGCCCTCAGCCTGGCCAACTAACCCAGGCAGAAAACACCACCAAACTCCAGTGAGAGGTTTATACGTGGAGACAGGGAGCGGTTTTGGAGACAACACCGTGTTAAGAGCCCAGATTAACTACAATAAAAATATACCCACATGTGGTTCTCCTCGTTGTTCACAAATTGTCTGCAAACTGCTGTTTCTTAGTTATTCCCTGACCCATGTCTAAGATTCATTTTTGGTCTGTAGGCTGATTGGTTCTTGCAGGCCATGTAGTTCTTTGATAATCCAGAACTAGTGAGGCAACATCGCATCTCAGCAGTACAGATGCTCTGCACTTAGCTTCAGCCAGCCTCCCTTTCAGCTACAAGTGAAGATGGCCTTATACAAATGTCACCCCAAGGGGAGCCCAGCCAAAGCTCTGGGCACTCCTGATGTACATTTAACACCCAAAGCTACAATGTGTCCAAAGGTTAGGTTCTCTGAACTCAAGGCAGAGGTGCAAGTAGGGTGGTATGGTCCAGTGTACCAGAAAGAGGAGGAGCAGAATGTGGGGCTGCTGCGTGGCCCCATGCCTGCAGCTCCTCTGGCATACAGTTGTCCCACCTGTATGCCAGAGGCTCCATGTTCTGCTCCTTTCTCTGCTGTGGATCACAGGGCTCTCCTAGGTGCAGAACCCCAGTGCCACCACCTGCCTTTCCATGCTCCTCCGTCTCCCAGCAGCAGCCGTGCTGGGGGACAGAGACAGGGGCAGAACAGCCCAGCTGATGGAGGAGCTGCCAGCGTTCTGCTCCTTTCCCCACTGCTGTTCCCAGGAGAGCCCTGAACCGCGGGGCTCTCCCAGGAAACATAGGCATCAACTCCATGGATGCTTCGGGGCTGGAGCACCCAAGGGGAAAAATTAGTGGGTGCTCTGCACCCACCGGCAGTCAAGCTCCCCTCCCCACCTCACCTCCTCCTCCGCCTCCACCTCTGCCTCCCCCCAGTGTGCTGCGTTCCTGCTCCTCCCTCCCTCCCAGCGCTTGTGCTGCCAAAGAGCTGTAGCAGGTTCTGGGGGAGAGCAGGGGGGGAGAAGCGGGAACATGGCGCGCTCAGGGGAGGAGGCGGGGAAGAGGCAGGGCTGGGGTGGGGATTTGGGGAAGAGGTTGGAATGGAGGCAGGAGGGGGCGGAGCAGGGGTGGAGTCGGGGCAGGGCCGGGGGCAAAGGGGGGTTGAGCACCCACCAGCACCAGAAGAAGTTGGCGCCTATGTCAGGAACCACAGTGAGGAAAGGAGCAGAACATGGGGACACCGAGCGGCCCCATGCCAGCAGCTCCTCCGGTGCAGCTCTGTACTGCCCCCAGCCCTGTCCTCTGGCAGGTCTGGTGTCTGTAAAGATGGAGGAGACCCTGCATGGAACAACAGCCATGCTGGGAGGAGGACAGAGCTTCCCCTCCCCAGGTAAAGGTGGTGGATCATGGGGAGGGGACGGGGAGAGCATGGGAGCCCAGGCTGGGGGTGAGTCACATGAAGAGGTCACATGCCTCCCATACCGGTAAGAAATGGATTCTACTTGCACCACTGAGTCACAGATACATTAAGACTGCTATCTGGTTCTCCATGTTACACTCTTGAACGTGGAAGGTGTGCCAGGAGCCATTTGCTCATCCCAGGGCTTTCCCAACTCAGTGTGGATTTGTGGGTGAAGCTTGACAACAATGCCGGAACACAAACACATCACCTCCTGCTGGAGCTTATTAAGACAGGCCACTGTAATTCTGTCAACCTCTTCAAAGTGTAACATGGAGAATTTCTCATGTCATGCACACAGGGACAGTAGCAATCAGTTCTCTGACCCAGACAATGATACTACAGCTAAATTTTACTCTTCCAGACTGCTGCCACATGACACTCCCTGCTAAATCAGATCTCAAGCATCTGTGAATTGCAATACCTATTGGTTTAAAGTGGAAGCAACAGGACTTTTAGCAAAGGCTTAAACCACAAAATCTTCTTCCACCTTTCGTTAAATCCAAAGAGTGTAAATGTGTAACAATCCCACCTAGCTCGTACATAGCCCTTCTCTTCTGTACAGCTCAAAGCATTTTACTGAAGATGCAGGTATCATTGTCTCCATTTCACAGATGGGGAAATGGAGGCACAGGAGAGGGAAGTGACTTGTCCAAGGTCTTGCAACGTGTCAGTAGCAGAGTCAGGTAAGCTGCTCACGTCTCCTGAGTCCCAGTACAATGCCCATAACCATTGGAAAATACTGCCTCACCAGTGCAAACCCACAATGCAGAGGAGCTACACTGGTGTTGCTATGCTGGTGTAACTGCATCTGTACAAGTATCCCCCAGCCTAGACAGGCCCAGAGTCATCACATTCCAGGGAGTGTTGTCCCGGGCAGAGCAGTGAACTGGAGTTGAGAGACTTGAATTCTTTTACTGATTATGCCATTGGTAGAATCTGGCAGCTGACCTAATGTCCTGTGCCTCAGATTAGCGAACTGTAAAATGGGTCTAGTGTTTGTGCGCTTCCCAGGGAAAGGTGGCTTAATGATTGTAAAGTGCTACAACGCATAGATGCTGAAACTGTTATTGGTACTTGCCAGATTCATCACTGAAAATAGAAGTTGAGACGTGCATTCAGTTTCTTGTGTTATTTTCCAGGAGGTAACTAGATTTGCTAGAGGGTGCTGCTGCCAAGAATTGTTGGATCTGCTATTTTCAAGCATAATTCTGAGTAACGTACAGCAGCAAAACCATGAATGGTGCTCCCCAGGGATATTGCAAGTCATTTGCAACAGTGCTGTAAAGTTTTTAATGTGCCATCATTTTATTTCAGTTGTTAACACAGATGTCTGTTGAAACATAAAATTGCCTATTACAATCTTTCAGACACCAGGGCAAGACTGCTTTCTTAGAGATGTAGTCCCCAGGCAGCCTCAGTCACTGAGACAACGTCATCAGAAGATGTGTGCTAGCGTCTTTCTCGTGTCTGACCTATATCTAGAAAGTAAGGCCCAGATTGTCAGAATTGTGAGCACCAAAAAAATGCATGCAGGTAATTTGTTCAAGCAATTACCATGACTGTACGCACAGTCCCAGCTATTTGCATGTGCAACAGACCAGCTAGACATCCAGCTGATCATTTGCATAGGCACCTACTATGATTGCATGCAGAATTACAGTAACTGCTTTTACAAACCACATAAGTGACCAGTGGAAGACATTGCAAGCTCCTGGGGGCAGGGCCTGTCCATCATGTCTGTAAAGTGCCTAGCACACATGGAGTCACAGTCCAGGATGAGGTCCTACAATAATGCAAATAAATAACAATAAAGTCACTAGATATTACAAGCCCTGAAGTTTACAAGGGTTGTTAAAGGATTGATCGTTTATAGCGATAGCAAGGACATCAAGAATACAAAAATGTGTAAGGGATATAAGCCCTCATGCTTCAGGTCATTAGTCACTAGCTAATGGGAGTTAAGCCAGAATCTTTCTAATGGACAGGTTATTCTTTAATTGTCCTTACAGGGTTTCTTGCCCCCTCCTCTGAAGCATCTGGTACTCCTGCCTGCCTGCTCCTTGTGTCCCTCCCTCCTCGTTTAGGTTAGGAAAAAGCAGCGGAGTGGCCGTACCCAGCAGAACAGCCTGTGGGAAAACGGTCGTGGACTTGGCCATGACGAGTAAGTGGGTTAGTAGCTGGGAAGCCACCAAAGTTGGAAATTACTAACCCCGAGACATCACAATGTTTGTGATCTGTGTGGGGAAGACAAGTGAAAGTGCCAGTTGACGCTGTGCCCTGGGTGTATCTACAGCTTGCAGCAATGCTGCTTGGTACCATAATCTATCTGCTTGTACTTTGCCCATCTCTGAGGCACTTGCCTTGTTCTACAGCTCAGTCTTGGTCTAGTCAGGTCTATATGTGGAAGGGACATATAGAGACACCATAAAGCGACACCAAGAGGTTGCAAGAGGTGGTGTTTGTAATTAAACAGTTGGCGCACTTCCCTCGGAGACAGCGCTGAACTAATGCTTCAGTTGGGAGTTAGGGGAAAACATGCTGTGAACATGTAATCAGTCAAGACCTCCGGGCATTTTTCACAGAGTCAGGGGGTTGGTACAGTGAGCTAGCTACAGTCCCGCCCAGGCAATTACATTCCACCAACTGAAACTCCCCCGGAAGTTCTAATTGGATTTCACTGCTTAGCCATAGAGCTGCAGCATAGTGTTGCTGTGCATTGTTAAATAGCTGCCCTATTCCATCCCAGAGGCGGTTGCATTTAGCTGACGAAGGAAGCCATTCTATATCCTTTACCTACCTCACTAGGGCATTGTGGGGGTTAATAAAATGCCAGTACAGCAGTTTGGAATCCTCAGATGACAGGCACAGAAGAGCTACAAAGTGCTATGACTGTATCTGTGCAAGACTGTAAGTGATGAACTCCTAGAAGTGATTCAGTCTGAAAGCTGAACGACAAGTTGTTCAGTCACAGATGCACGCTTCCACTGTCACCCAGTGATGAATGGGGCGTCAGCACTCTGTAATGCTCTCTTTGACTGAGAGAGCAATGTCATTCTGAAGGGTATTTGTCATAAACCAAATGAGGGAGTTTGTTCTTACATAACCAGATTTGCAAGAGTGTTCAGCACCCTCCAGCTCCCATAGTCCTAAATGGGAGGGCAGGTCCTTTGAAGATCTGGCTCGTAGAGCTAGATAATCTCCACACTCTCATTGCAATATATACATGCATGAACTTGAAGGTTTGCTGTTGTCTTGTATTAGTATTTGGGACCATTTGTTTAGTTCCTGAGTGGAATGTCTCAATATCTGACACTCAGACCCACACCTCACCCAAGAATATCCCAAACCGGATATTGCCTCTCTTCTCCTACTATTGGGATCATATTGTCTGTTTTGATAGATGGGCTGTAAAATTGGGGTAGGGGAACAGGAAATGAAAAGTCAATATTGGTGAAGATTCAGGAGAATACATATTGTCCAGAAAGTTATGAATTCACAAAACAAATTGCAAATAGGGTAATTTACAGTTAATTTTCACTGCCTGTGGATTTATGATAGACTAATAGCTACGACTAGGTAGGTAATTGGCAGTGGATAGAGCACCATATTAGGACTCAGGAGAAGTGGGTTCTATTCCTGGATCTACCACTGGTCTGCTGGGTGATGTCTGGCAAGTCATTTTACTGTGCCTCAGTTTTCTCGTCTGTAAAATAGGGATAACAATAGTGAGCACCTTTGTAAAATGCTTTGAGATCTATGGATGAAAAGTACTATGCAAGAGCTGGGTATTATTGTTACTGGATAGACTTAGTACTTCCAGTTAGAACATACCTGCCCTACTGCTGTGATACTATCTGTCTAGGTACTTCTTGTAATGCAATACACCCTACACAGCAGTGGTCCCCAACCTTTTAGTGACCAGTAGCACATTCATGTTTTCAGAGGAGCGTGGTGGGTGCCAACAATTTTTCAAGGCTATTTTGTATTTGTACATTAAATAATACAAAAAAACAATATTTAATATTACATAATATATGAATCCAGAGAGAAGAGAAAAGCCGCAAGGATAGAGAACACCAGTGCCTGCAGCCCTGGAGTTCTCTGTCCCCAGCAGGAACAGGGACCCAGATTCTCTTCTCTGCTGGGCACTAGGTGGGCCCCGCACCTGCCGAGGACTGAGAACACCAGCACCTGCAGCCCCAGAGTTCTCTGTCCCCGGCAGGCGTGGGGCCGTGGATTCTCTCTGGCTTAAGCCATGGCCCTACACCTGCCAGGGACCGAGAACACTGGTGCCCGCAGCCTGCAGCCCCAGAGTTCTCTGTCCCTGGAAGGCGTGGGGCTGCAGCTTCTCTTCCCTGCTGGGAAGTAGGCAGGCCCCGCACCTTCCGGGAACAGAGAACACCACGCCTGCAGCCTGAGTTCTCCGTCCCTGGCAGGTCCCTGATGGGCACTAGGCGGGCACACATAAATGCCCCGGTGGGCACCATGGTGCCCACGGGCACCACGCTGGGGACCACTGCTACACACCATTATAATGATCTTTGTACAAGGCTTGCTTTGTGAAGCATCATTTGAAAACTCATCATTTGCTGGTCAGTATTGTCCTGATAAAATATGTGTGGCAACCTTGTATATGAAGTTATGATTCCCCTGTATGATGTTGTTAACACATGTTCCAAACCCCACAGCTCTGCCCAAGCAGAAGTGGGCAGACAGATCTGTTCTAAACAAAAGGAATGTGTGTTTGCCTTATCTTGCATTTAAGCAGTAAACAGAGTCATCAAGCAGGAAGGGAAAACAAAGGAAGTTCAAGCAGGTAAAAAAACAACAGGAAGTATCCTTCCAATCAACTGTCTGTCTCCTGGTTCTCAATTGGCAATGCTTTCCAAGAGAGGGACTGAAACTATGAAAAGGAGGGACAAACACTCCAGCCACCCTACTCTCTCTCTGACTCTCCCTGCCCATCACACTCACCCCTCCTGAGAAGACAAAAGGAAACAGCCACTGGATTCTGGGGGAGGGGTCCTGACCTGAAGAGTTTGATGAGTAAGACTGCTGCTAAAACATGTAGTGAGAAAACTTTGCTTTGCATCTCATAGAGTTTGTTAAGTTTGGCACCAAGAAGTGTTTTACCTTTATTTTTCTTGTAACCATTTTTTACTGTTATGCCTCATTACTTGTACTCACTTAAAATCTCTCTCTTTGTTCTTGTTTTATGTAATCCAGTGTGTTCAGGTTGGAGTATCTGGGTCCACTATTTAAAATAATAATCTGGCCAATTTTTCCTTACAGGAATAACAGACAACATATTTGTACAGAGGGCTGGGCAGTATAGGATGTACATTTCTGGGAGAAGATCTGGGACTGGGAGGGTGTTGGGGTCACCCTGCAGCATAACCCAGGTTGGTAAAAGCCAAGGGGTGGCTGGCTGGCTGCAGCACACACACAGACATAGCTGGGAGTGACTTACATGCTGGAGGCTGTTTGTCAGCAGTCCAGGTTGGAGGCTACAGCAGCGAGGCATTGTAACGGGCACCCCAGGTTACAGGGCTTGGATGGCACAGATATTCATTAGTCTAGACTGTACCCCTGGTATGTCACATTTATATCACCTCAGTCAATGTGATATTTAACTACCTGACAAGACTCATTTCACATGAGGTACCAATGAATGGGTGTCAAGTCACTCACCTGAGGTCACATGGCCAGTCTGCAGCAGAGCTGGGAACTGAATGTCAAACTCCTGAATCCCTCTCCGTTGCCTTCACGACAAGACCCTTCTTCCTCTCCTGGGCAGTACACTCAGACAGAAGGAATCTGCGATGCTGCTGGGTTTGGATGACATTCAAATCTGCAGTACCTTCTAGTCATGATTTTTTTTTCTGCTAGTCTCAATGGTCCCCAGGCAATCTCAAAAATCCCCAGAAGGACAATGGTGTGTGTGATGCTGTGCGACTGGAATATGACCATGTAGATCACTGTTGCTGCCACTGTTATACAACTGCAACAAATCTTATACAAAGTATGTCATGTAAGGTATCAATGGAAAACTTACTATCGATCAAATATGGTTATCCTGTTTGTATGCATGTATCATCCTTGTATCTAACGTTACGATAGTGACTATGTACCTGCATTTCAAACGTGTCTGTTCCTGGGGTAATACTCAGTAGGTAAAATCTACATTCAAAGCCAGACAGCTTTATGTTGATGGTCCATGAAAAGCAATTGATTCTCACAATAGGCCATAGAAGAAACTTCTCACAGCCAGATGAGCCTTCATGTGGATGTTTGAGAAAGAACTTGGGCAATGGCTTCTCCTGTTAGTCATCAAAGCATGTAAGGGCATGTGACTTGCTTATGTGACCCTGGACTCCATCTTGTGCCTGTAATTTCCCCCAAGCTGAGACGGAGAGCTTTGTTTGGGACAGTAACATTCCATTCGCATGAGAAAGGGTATAAAAGACTTCTGGGAATATTTCCATTTTATCTTCATTTCATACTTCGTTTCTCTGGACTGGATTTCTAACTAGGAAGCTCTAAAGAAGGACTGATGACCCCCAAGCTCTTTAGGTAATTTTCAGAGAGACGTTTTGCAAACTAGCAGTTTTTTCCATCACTGCTTCAAACCTGATAGAAGACCTTTGCAATGATTGTATGCATATGATTTCCTTAACCATTGTAACTCTTTTTCTTTTCTCTTAAATACAAACCTTCAGATTTTAGCTCTTAAAGGATTGGCAACAGCGTGATTACTGGGTAAGATCTGAGTTATCTATTGACCTGGCTGTGGGGCTGGTCTCTTGAGATCAGAAGAACCCTTTGTTTGATTAAATTGTTTTTCAGTAGCCATTCATCATAAAGTCTAGTGTCTGGGTGGTGAAACAAGTGCCTAGGAGA
Source organism: Chelonoidis abingdonii (assembly GCF_003597395.2). NCBI lineage: Eukaryota > Metazoa > Chordata > Testudines > Testudinidae > Chelonoidis > Chelonoidis abingdonii. The sequence goes on along the minus strand of NC_133770.1, from coordinate 14,395,164 downwards.
CTGCACGTTTGACTTCTTGTTAACCAGTGTGATGAGATAGAAGTTTACTTTTGTTATCAGCTTGGTATATCTAATGGTAGAATAACCACCAGCTTGAGGGGAGTCTGCCCTGTTTCTCAGCAGTTTGTCCTGAATCTGGCATCCTCAGCTGTGACCCACTGAGGCTCAGTGACACCATGTAAAAAGAGTGAACAACCATAGGGAACTGTAGACAATCCATTGCTATTGTGTGCCGTCTCCTACCCCAAAGCCATCTGAAATGTAAAACCTAAACAAAACTTTCTGTCAGCTCCACCAATCACCTTCCAAGGACCAAGCGTGGGATGATACAATGTATGGACAGACCTAAAATGAGAGACGCCCCAAACAATTATTCACGCGGGAAACCTAAAATGATGTAGGATTCTTTCCTTTAGTGCATTTCCATAATCCATTTCTCTCCTCCTATAGTATCTCTTCCAGGAGCCTTTATTTCAGATGCAAAGACTTTTGAGTAATACAAAAAGTGAGGAGACACCAAAAGTGAGTGAAATGCAGGAAATTTTGGGACTAATGTTACCGATGCCCCTCAGAATAAGGGACATTTAAAAGGGACAGACGTACTCAGTATCATAGACTATTTTGGGGTAAAGAGCCCAGTGAACTTCCAATCCTTAGGTTAGCTGTTTCTGTTTAGTGCTGTTTATTTGCTTGTCTCATGAAATAGCCTCTGAAATTCATTTCCTATGTATGTAAGGGAGTTGCTGCGATGAAGTGATAATGGGCTTCTAAGAAAGGCATTGGTTGTGCTACAGGGGTCAAGCTTAGATCAGTGACTTGTGTATATTTCTAGTTTATCCTGACTGCACCAGTTCACATCCAGCTTTGCTTCCCGAAGCCTTGATCTGTACCCTGAATTTACAGATTTAGTGTGCACCCTACCATTTTCATTTATATCCTGCTGGTGCAAAGATGCTTGTGGAATAGCTAAGTCCACTGACAGCTGCCAATTTATCCCGCATGCCTCCTTCAACTCAGCAACATTGAAATATCCAGAGTGCCCACAGGATGTCTATGGACCTGATCTAAAGCCCACTGAAATCAAGCAGGGGAGAGGGGGCTTTCCAGTGACTTCAATGGACACTGTATAAGGCCCCAAGGCATTACTGTGCAATGCCAATTGGTATGACATCAATGTCGTACCTCTGCTAAAGGCAGTTGCTGCCCATCCCAAATTGGCATAGGTCTTTTCTGAATCATGCAAGCTTATGATCAGAACAAGACCACACCTTTCATGTGAGGATACCAAAGTACTTTATAAAACTCTAATTTCCACAACGAAGAGGTGGTTTACTGCTAACCTACAACCTGGATTCCTCCAAATTTTGGTGACTTTCTACCCTCAAGGTGCCCACACAAACAGTCTCTCCTGATTTACCACCACGCCTACGTTCCACCATCCCATCTGAATCTGGCCCGCCCTCAGCTGTCTCAGCGCCAGACACACAGTACACCCTGACCATCTGCTACCTCCTCCTGGTCAGGATGCTACCAACCACTCTGTTATGGGACACTCCATCGTGTGCCAGATAATGCAGAGCAGGATAACATGCTTGGGAGGAGCTCCCACAAAACTACCTCATTATCTTCCTTCAAATCTCTCCTTAAAAACTCTCCTTTGCCCCGAGGCCTTAAAACACTGAACATGTCAGCTGCCGGTGTGCTGAGATCATGCCCATCATGCTGCCCGATATTGTCTCATTGCTGTCACCCATCCATCTGTCCCTCTGTTATCTCTTACCTTATAGATTGGGATCTCTTTGGGGCAGGCACTGTCCTTTTGTTTTGTGTTTGTGCAGCACCTAGCATAGTGGGGTCTGGTCCATGACGTGGGGCTCCTAGGCACTATGGAAATGCAAATAAATAATAGAATTCACACAGGGCAAGTGGCAGGATAGGCAAGCAGGAGCCAGAAACTGTGCAGAGCTCCCAGACCAGCCCCAGCCCCTTCTCAGATCAAAGACTGTTGGCTTTTAAAATCCTCGCTCAACCACCAAGCAGAGAGCCAAGGATCTGCCCTCAATCTGCTCCTGCTCACCCACCCGACAGGTGGTATTTATCTGCATTTTATGGATGAGAAAATAGAGGCGGGTCAGCAATTTCAGAAGTGGGCACAGATCTTCTGTATGTCAGCCCCAAGGTGTCTCAAGGTGATATCCAAAAATTGAGGCACTCAAAAATCAGTGTCTGCTTTTGAAAACTTGGCTGATGCCTGTGACTTTCCCAAGGCCACAGAGGAAAGAAGGGAGATAGCAGGGCTAGAACTTTCTGATTCCTAGACTCAGGCCATTGGACCACATGGTCTCCTTTATCTTTAGGGTGCTACAGTGCCACCTCCAGTCCCACAGGCTTCAGGAGGGAAGAGTTTAGGCATCTAAGTATCATGTTTGATTCCTGCAGGTTTGCATCATGGCAGGGTCACCATGGCTTGCTATCCTTATTAGGTAGCCAGGTGGAATTCTGTGCAATTTACTGGACAGAAGTCTTTTAGCTGAGACCCTAAAAATCCAACATCCATCAGCTCAGGGTGGATATTAAGGATTCCATAGCATTTTTCATAACAGATTTTAACCTAGGTGCCCCCAACACGCACACGCCTTGATGCACAGCATGCTTTGGTCTAGCTGCCTACCTCGCTTTCACCGTCCACTCCAGGCCCATGCATGAATGCATTTGATAAGGCCCTTTGCGATGGAAGGATGTAGTCTATAAGTGCAAAATGGGATCATCCTGCAAGCCAGCCCTGTAGGACATGGCAGAGATCTGAGACTATTTGGTGCATTTTGGGATGGGTTGCAAACCTCAACGCTACCTGCAAAAGGGAGGAGGGAGGAAGCCATATTGGAATCCATTTGTCTGGCAGCACCACGTGAACTGCTGGAGCAGCTGTTAGTCCTCAGGGTTCCTTTCTTCATTCCCCTGTTTCTAGCAGCCCTGTGAGACAGCCATAACCTTGCAGCAGTTTATTTTATTAGGAAGTATAGAATGAAGGGCCTTTCCTGTGAAGAGATCTGGAGATTATTTACTAAAATATAGGTGTCACAAAGCTGCACAACTTTTGTCTGTATGTTGCTGATAGGGGACACTGCTCAGTGGCAGCGGAGCAGCCTGATAAGGTCTGTGGTTGTCTGTGTGCTGCTTGACAGATAGTCATTGTGGGGACCCTAAAAAGTAATTTCATTTTCTTTTTTTCCCTGTCCCGGCTCAGCCGCACATTGTATTAGAGCCTTTCCACCAAAACAACCTTGCCAGTGGAAGGGCGATTAGATGATAGACAAGCACTCTGGGCAGAGGGCTGCAAAGCAAGTGTAATCCTTCAACTGGGCTTCCCCTGCACCTGCTCTGCCAGCACAATCTAGTGAGGTCAACGGAACATTGGGACATACCTAGAACACTCAGCAGCTCAGCAGGTGCCTCCTATCCAGACTTGCCTTCAGCCCATGTTCACCTGAAGCCAAGGGGCTAAATAGGGTGACCAGATAGCAAGTGTGAAAAATCAGGACAGGGGCTTGGGGGTAATAGGAGCCTATATAAGAAAAAGACCCAAAAATCTGGACTGTCCCTATAAAAACAGGACATCTGGTCACCCTAGGGCTAAATGAAAGGACCCGCTAGCACCACTTTCAGTTAAAGCCCAAAGTCGTCATGTCCTAAATCAACTGCTTTAACAGACATACTACCTGAGTAGTGTAAACATAAGTGGAACAGCAGCTTAGTCTACTAGATAGGGCCTGGGGTCTGCACTCAAGGGACCTGGATTCTAGTCCTACCACTCAGCTGCTCCATGTCCTTAGGCAAGTCACTTCACATCAACTTCCCTTCCCATCTTTTGTCTATCTTGTCCATTTAGATAGTAAGCTTTCGGGGGCAGGACTGTCTCTTCCTGTGCGTTGGAGCCCTGATCTCTGTTGAGACTCTACATGCTACCAGAATATAAATACACAGTATTTTACACATGAAGAGCACCTTCCATCCTGAAGAATCCCAGCACTATGCAACTGGTTTACATACAGTGCCACTAAAATGGAGCCAGCTCTGAGGTGGGGAGTAGGAGGTGAGCAGCATCCTGGCCAACAATAGGGAGCATCTCCTAATGTTCTAAATCTAAGTGGACATTCTGAGAGAAAAAACAAGGGCACCTCATTTCCCTCCTAATTAGGGACAATTGGTATTTTTTGGATAGTAAGGAAGCAACAGCAGGACAAGAACACCAGGGCAGATCTCCACTCTGATGAGAGAAGCCATTGGCTCATCAACATCCATGGAAAGCAGATGGAAGGTGAAATCCTAGCCCAACTGAAGTTAATGGAAAAATTCCCTTTTGACTTCAATGTGCCCAGGACATCATCATACGCCTTCAGTTCTAAGGGCCTGTCCATGTGATTTTCACTTAATAAAGTGCTGCAGTACCTTGGAAGGATGAAGGGGCAGTGATTTAATAAGTAGTAGAAACAAAGGGCATGCCCCAGTGCTGTCAAACTTCAATGACTTTACAACCCAGGGACTCTGTAATTCTTCCTGGCTGGATCTTGTTAAACAGGGACTTAGTGGTACCCAATGGAAGTCACCTTACAGGACAAGAGATTCCCTGTGTTATGCAGGAAGTCAGATTAGATGATTGTAATGGAAACTTCTGGCTTAAAAAACAAAACAACATGATGAATGCATGACATTGAAGAGTGAAATCTATCATTCTGGGCAATATGTTTGTTACTCAAATAGAACTGGCTGTAATGTCTCTTGAAACTGAGTATTTCCAGTCTCACCAACACCCACCCTCCCCCCGGCTGTTGCTAAAGGTCAGAGAGGAAGGGGTTATATCAAAACAGAAGAGACTGCTTTGAATAACTGCTGTTTGGGCTATTGCTATAGTTGTGGTCTGTTTGCTATTTTAAGCAAGACTCACAAGGGAGGGGCTGAAGAGATAGCACTGGAATTGCTGCCCAGCAAACAGCATCAGCTCTGGCTGGGGTTTTCAGTTTTATTTTGGTTTAAAAGCGGTCTGGCTGGAAATAGGGAAGTTGTTTGGCCACAACATTCAACTGTCGCTTCTTGCAGCATGAAGAGCTTGACCTAAATCTGTCAGGGGTGCGCACAGCTGCGTGGGAAAACAATTCTCCCTCCTGCACCCCTCCCCCCTGAAAGCCCACCATGGAATATTATAATTTTCACTTGAAAACGCTGCAGTAAGATGCTGGACTGAAAGCCCTATAGGTTGCAGCCCTTCATTCATCTAGGTGACAGGTACAGAACAAGCACGGCATGGGCAGCGAAAGCTCCCTTGCCTGCTCCATCAGTGTAAGAGCCCTGTTCTGGAGAGAACACTTCTGGGGCCCTAAGGGTGGTAGAATGTCCATAACCATTTAGGGCCTGAGTCGATGCCCACTGAAGCCAATGGGTGTCTTTCCACTGACTTCAATAAGAGTTGGATCAGCCCTTTGCTTTTCTGCAGTTTGTCAGTGAAGGTGACGAGGATTTTCAGTAAGTCTATCCAGCCAGAGGTAGTACCGTATGACTGGAGAATAGCTAATGTCATCCCTATGTTTAAGAAAGGGAAATAAAAGTGATCTGGACAATTGCAGACCTGTTAGTCTGACCTCAGTAGTATGCAAGATTTTAGAACAAATTGTGAAGGAAAAAATAGTTAACCTGATTTCCTTCTTTGAGAAAATAAGTGATTTTTTAGGTAAGGGAAATGCAATAGATCTAATATACTGGACTTCGGGAAAGCATTTGACACTGTGCCACATGGGAAATTATTGGTTAAAGTAGGGAAGATGGGGGATCAGTAAAATATAAGGATAAGGAATTGGTTAAAGAGGAGAAGACAAAGGGAAGTGATGAAAGGTGAATTATCAGACTGGAGGGAGGTGACTAATGGAGTTCCTCAAGGATCAGTCTTGGGACCAACCTTATTCAATATTTTTATTAATGACCTTGGTAAAAAAAAATAGGAGTGTGTTAATGAAATTTGCTAATGATACTAAGTTGGGAGGCATCGTCAATACAGAGGAAGATCAGAATGTTCTGCGGGAAGATCTGGGTGACCTTGAATAATGGAGTGACAGGAATGGGATGAAATTCAAGAGTACAAAATGCAAGGTCAAGCATTTAGAATCTAATAATAAGAATTTCTATTGCAAGCTGGGAGCTCATCAGTTGGACATGACAGAGGAGGAGAGAGACCGGAGTGTAGAGGTCAGTCACAGGATGACTATGAGCCACCAATGTGAGGCAGCCATGAAAAAAGCAAATACAATCTGAGGCTGCATTAGGCAAACAGAAAGCAAATTCAGTTTATTATTTGAGTTCCATAGTCATGGAACACGAATATTTTTGAAGGTATTCACCTCGCTCTACAGAAAACTGCTCCACAGACAAATGCAACAACTTCTAAAAACACATGCACCACAACAGAGCATTTCTCAGAGATCTAACTGCCTACACACTCAGATAAACTGAACTTGAAAGATTTTTTTGTAATCGCATCATCTGGTGACTCCAAGACAACACTGGCACCACCAACTCATTTCTCACAAATCAAAGAATTGTAAGATAGCAACAGGTGAACACAGCTGGATTTGAATTGGTGGCACAATGTTGATGAGTTATGTATCCTGTTTTCATTTCTGAGTCATCCTTCCTGTGAATATTTATACAGATAAAAATGGCTGTTTCTGGAGACAGAAAAAGGTCATTTTACTGCTAGGAGCACTTTTGGCTGCTATAATGCTGACATTTATCTGTAAAACATTAAAAATTACCACATAGTGCATGTGTAAACTTTTCCTCACAGGATGAAATTTTGTCACAAGCAGTTGCATTTACTGGCAGATATGGGGAAGTTTTATTTTAGCTTAGTGGTTCTCCATTCCTCCCCTACCCCTTTCTGCATGGAACACTTAAGGGGGACATTCTCTCATAGCCCATCTTCCCTGTCACCACCCCAGTCTATCATTTCACAGTTTTCCAGTCTATCATTGCAAGGTTTCTGTAGACTATGCCTTTTGGCCTGAGAAATCACCAGTGGTTGCTCAACCACACCTAGAAAGACCTTGCCTCAGATCAGGGCCGCCCAGAGGATTCAGGGGGCCTGGGGTCTTCGGCGGCGGGGGGCCCCTGCTTCGGTGGTAATTCGGCTGCGGGGGGTCCTTCCGCTTTGGGACCTGCCGCCGAAATGCTCCGAAGACCTGCGGCGCCCCCCCCTCCGCTGAATTACCGCCGAAGACCTGGCACTTCAGCAGCGGGTCCCCCTTCGTCGGTAATTTGGCGGCAGGGGTTCCTTCCGCCCTGAGCGAAAGGACCCCCCGCCACCAAAGACCCGGAGCAGAAGAAGCTCCGGGGGCCCGGGCCCCGCGAGAGTTTTCTGGGGCCCCTGAAGTGAGTGAAGGACCCTGCTCCAGGGCCCCCGAAAAACTCTTGTGGGGGCCTCTGTAGGGCTCGGTGCAAATTGCCCCACTTGCCCCTGCCTCTGGGCAGCCCTGCCTCAGATCAAAACTACTATCCACTTGAAAATATCACTTTTCGCACACAAAATGGGTCAGAAACCAGTGCTCAGCTGGAAAAAACTGAAGGCTAGGGGCTTAAAAAAAAAAAAAAACACTGGAAGAAGCTTCCTTTAAAAAAAAAACAAAAATAGCTCCTTATATTTGCCAGACTAGTCAGCCCCGTATCAGCCTAATTAAAAAGGACAAAGGATTGTAAAGCAAGGAAGAAATATTAGGGCAACACAAAAAAGAAGAAAACCATGTTTGATTCCTAATTACACTGTGAGCTTTTTCTGTCTAATAGATCCCTTGTCTTTCTTTGCCACAATATAATGTAGCTTGGCTGTAGCATGTACTGCAGGTTGCCCAACAGAGACAGACAGGGAGCCGTGTCTATCTGTTACACAGATGTCTGATTTTGTACTGGCTCTAGCTAACCAGATTGTTTTGAGGAGGGGGAAGGGTAAAAGCTGTCCTTCAGCACTCATAATTCTCTGTTGCCACAGCTGGCTGAGCGCTTTGAGCAGGAGTCAGCCTCTGACTGGGAGTCATTATCAGATGCTTTTCTCCTCAGTGCCTCCAGTGGTGGAGAAATGCAGGTTGCGTATGGGATCGTCTTCATTTCTTCTTAGTTGTGCATCAGTTCTTGTTGCTGGCGTGCACACAGTCTCCTCAGAGAAGAACAACAGACAGGCTGTGGAATGGTGGCATTGCTTTTCTTGCACAGCATTCAGCACTGACACCAGGACATGCGTCAGAGTTTTACAGGATAGTTCCTCAGTGAGACTGAAAAGGAGTACTGAGTAGAGAGGGAGGCTGGCCCAATGGCTACTAGCCTGGGAATCAGACAAGCTGGGGGTCAAGCCCTTCTCTGCCATGGATGTTTCTGGGTGACCTTGGGCAAGTCACTTAGTCTCTGCCTCCTTTCTCCATCTATAACTTGGTAGTTCTTCCTGCCTTCCTCAGAGGGCTGCTGTGGAGATAAATTCGCTTTAAAGAGATTTTGAGGTGCTCAGTTAGTATGATAATGGAGGTAGGTAAGTGCCTATGAAAGGCTGGGCATAGCAGCAGCATGGGGGTCCCCAGCTTTATTGTTGGAGCAGGATCCATATTAGTGGCTTTGGCTAGCTGTCTCCCATGCGATTCTCCCCTTTGTGAGGATCCTTCAACCAAACCACAGCCTAGACCAGTGGCTCCCAGGACGCTCCACTCCAGGGTGACTGTGCATTAAGCAGAAAACATGTGTTTGGTTTGGAATTGAAAATATGTTTCCCGAGCCACACTCTATGACGTTGAAATGGAAGTGTTTGAATCAGCCTCATCACTACAAGGGGGCAGATAGCAGAGGGCACCACCTTCCCGAGCACCCACTGCTTCCCCGGCCGCCCCAGTAGGGGCTCTGCTGTGAGCCCGGAAGTGCTAGTCTGAGCAGCTGCTGTACCTGTCCTGCAGCATCTGTTTCCCGTACTAGCAACTGCTGCATCACAAGGGAGGGAGGAGAGTAGTGGCTCTGGCTACTCCATTGCCTGCTGCCCTGCCAGGCTGTAACAGCCCCAAGGAGACAGGAGATTGACTGGCTCCGCTTGAGCAGCTAATAAAGGATGGTGTCCCTCCCTCATACAGCCACCGAGAGCAGCCCAGCAGTGGAGGAATTCTAACTTGCACCAGATGGCTATACTCCCATAAGGTCCATAAGGTAGCCGGGGCACAACTCTCTCCAGCCACTCCCTCTCTGTGACCCTCCTTACAAGCCCCCTGTGCCAGAGGTTGCAGGAAAGGCGGCTTAGGAGCCAGCTGTGCCAATTCTGTGAGACTTCCAGGCTGAGGGAGTCCCCAGAAGTGAGATATAGAATCATAGGTTCATAGAAGATTAAGGTTGGAAGAGACCTCAGGAGGTCATCTAGTCCAACCCCCTGCTCAAAGCAGGATCAACACCAACTAAATCATCCCAGACAGGGCTTTGTCAAGATGAGCCTTAAAAACCTCTAAGAATGGAGATTCCACCACCTCCCTAGGTAACCCATTCCAGTGCTTCACCATCCTCCTAGTGAAATAGTATTTCCTAATATCCAATCTAGACCTCCTCCACTGCAACTTGAGACCATTGCTCCTTGTTCTGTCATCTGCCACCAGTGAGAACAGCTTAACTCCATCCTCTTTGGAACCCCCCTTCAGGTTGTTGAAGGCTGCTATCAAATCCCCACTCACTCTTCTCTTCTGCAGACTAAATAAGCCCAGTTCCCTCAGCCTCTCCTCATAAGTCATGTGTCTCAGCCCCCTGATCATTTTCATTGCCCTGTGGGTGGCTTCTGCCACTGGAGTGCTCTAAAGGGAGCAGAGCAAGCAGAGGATCTGCCCCAACATACTGATTGCAGCCCCCAGAACTTGCTGGAAGATGTTTGACCCTCAGGCTGAAAAGGTTGGATGCCACCGTTCCAGACACACAGGCCTGCAGCTCTAAGCCACAGCTGAGCTATCAGAGTGGTTGATGTGGGAGAGCCCCATTGGCAGAGTTTGTAACTTCATTGGATTAACGCAGTTTCACTAGTGGGGTTGATCAACTTCTCCACCACAGTGGAGAAAATTTGTACCCTGCTTGTGCCACAATGGTTCAAATGGCTGCCTTAAACTTTGTGGCCAGAACCTGGGAGTATTCATGGTCTGGGTTTCTTTCAATATAATGTAGTAGTGAAACACAGCTAGGGTTTCGCTATTTGGCTACGGCCAAGATATTCTTTCCTGGCTTTGTAACAAAGTGTCCTTATAAAGCACAGGATAGAGAAAACTGATATGGGTTATCCTGGAGCAGATGCCTACCAGCTTTCCTACGATGGATCTGGAGCTATCAGAATTTCAGAAGGGAACAATACATTGGCAGACTCTTAGGGCTTGTCTACATAGGCAGTTATACTGGTATAATGCAGGTGTGAATTAAGACACCCTAGCTATACCAGTATAACTCCCCGTGTGGGTGCTTTTATTCTGGTACAAGAGGATTTTTTACCAGTTTAGCTTATGTCGCTTTGGAAGCAGTTTAAGCTAAAACAAACAAATAAAACCCCCACTTTTATTCTGGGATAAGTGTGTCCACACAGGGTTGTACCATTATGTGTACCCGGAGGGGTTAAAAGCAGCCCTGGGGAGGGCTGTGGCTGGGGAAGGCTGAATGGAGTAGCAGCCTCAGCTGTGGCCATGCCCCAATCAGGGCCCAGCTGGCCCATGTAAGAGGGCAGTGGGCCAGGAGTAGGCAGTCTCTCTCTGTCTCTAGAGGGAGAAGGGCCTGGCTGCTAGGAAGCTGAACAGAGTGCCTAAGGGGAGCAGGGCTCGAGAAGAGGGCAAGGGAGCTCCCACATGGGAAAGCCCCAGGCTGTGGCCTTGTCAAAGGCCAGAAAGGTACTAGGGTGCAAGAGTGCAGCCCAGGGCAGGCAGAGGCAACTGGTCCAAACCCCCCTTGCCTGTGAGGGTTGGGTCATACAGACTGTAGTCAGCCCCAGTGAAAGGGGGCTAGATGGTGACGGTCAGTAGCTACTGAGGCAAGGTGGGGCTTGGGAGTTGGGAGTTCCCTGGGTACTGCAGGGGGCAGAACTCTGGCAGAAGGGGCACTGGGGTCTGGGAGGGACATGGGGGGGCAGTGGCAAAATGAGACATTGGCCTGAAGAGGGAGCTCCTGGGTTGAAGAGCTAATTCCCAGGTTGATCGACAGGAGCTGCTGCAGGGATGGGTCTTGCCCTGTTACACGGTACAACTAGAGCATTGCACTATACTGGTATAACTGGAAAAATCTCCCCTGTACACAAGCCCTTTGCGCCTGAGACACATGCAAGAGCCAAAAACCACTCACCAGCATCAGACAAAACCAGTAAAAGCTAGTGGCACATGGGAATCAGCTTTGGTTTGAGCTTTGAGCAAGAGTTTCTCTGCTCTTACATAACTCAAACCACTTTTTCCTTCTCTCCCATATATTATTATAATTTTTTTTAATCAGGCCCCTTTGAGTGGCTTTGGGCCTGATCCAAGTGCCTCTCAAAGTCAGCTGAAAGCTTTCCCTTGACTTCAACAGGCTACAGATCAGCCTCTTAATGAGGAACAAAGCACTCAGCAGAACAGCATGGTGGCTGCTTCTGCAAGCCCCATATACCTTGCCCCTGCAGCTCTCATTTTTCAGCTGTAGCATGCTTCTTGGCAAAGTCAATTCAGCAAATGCCCAGATTTATCGAGTTCAGCCACACAGTGACCTCTTTCAGGGCCACATGAGCAGCTATTATTTAAAGCCTTTTACAGTACCTGTATTAGGGGACAAAGGGCACTTTTCTATTAAAGATTTAAAACCTCTTTCTAGTGAAGCTTGTGTCACCTTGAAGAACACCTTTGGATCGTGCATATAGATGTGCCTTGTATGATTTCCATTGCAGGTTCACTTAGCTGACTTCTTGAAAGGTGTCTTCTCCTGCCAAGCAGGTCAAACTGTGAAACCTCTTTCTTAGGGGATTCTGAAGTGCCTCTCCTCCAGGTATCTAAGTGCCAACTGGCTACTTTAAGGGACACTTTATTGACTCATAATTTGAAATTATTAGGAGAAGGTCAATATTAACATGAAGCTTGTTGCTTGTCTATTAAACATAGCGGGGAAGATCTGCTGTTGGGTACAGCTTGCACATTTCCAGTTCCCAAAGGCTTGAAGAGACAGTATTGGGACAATGATATTCCTCCTGGGGAAGAGACAAATCCTCATCCATATTAATGAGCACTTCCCCTCAGGTATCAAGTATCAGAGGGGTAGCCGTGTTAGTCTGGATCTGTAAAAGCAACAAAGAGTCCTGTGGCACCTTATAGACTAACAGACGTTTTGGAGCATGAGCTTTCGTGGGTGAATACCCACTTCATTGGATGCATCATGCTCCAAAACGTCTGTTAGTCTATAAGGTGCCACAGGACTCTTTGTTGCTTTCCCCTCAGGTAGCAGCTCCAGCTTAAGCTAGAAAAGGGATGGAAAGGGGCAGGGCTAGGAAGAAGGGGAAAACCAGAAGCCCAGGATGGATGAAATAGATGAACCATCTCATCCCTTGGGCAGGGCCAACGTTATCATAGAACTGGAAGGGACCTCGAGAGGTCATCTAGTCCAGTCCCCTGCACTCAAGGCAGAACTAAGTATTATCTAGACCATCCCTGACAGGTGTTTGCCCAACCTCCTCTTAAAAATCCCCAATGATGGAGATTCCACAACCTCCCTAGACAATTTATTCCAGTGCTCAACCACATAGGCACCAAGTTTCTAATCTGCTGGGGGATGCTTCCCACCTGGCTCTGCCCAGGCCCAGCCCCCATTTCACCCATTCCCCTAATGTCTGACCCTGCCTCTTCCCTGCCCTCGTTTCTCTCCCCTCCCCCACAGTGCCTCCACATGCCACCAAACAGCTGATCCATAGTAGGAGGTGGGCACTGGGAGGGAAGGAGAGGCACTGATTGGTGGGGCCTGCTGGCAGGCAGGAGGTACTGCGGGGAGGGAGAGGTGTTGATAGGGGTGCTACTGGTGGGTGCTCAGCACCCGCCATTTTTCCCTGGGGGTGCTCCAGCCCCGGAGTACCCACAGAGTCGGTGCCTATGCTTAACCACTCTGACAGTTGGGAAGTTTTTCCTAATGTCCAACCTAAACCACCCTTGCTGCAATTTAAGCCCATTGCTTCGTGTCCTGTCCTCAGAGGTTACGGAGAACAATTTTTCTCCCTCTTTGTAACAACCTTTTATGTACTTGAAAACAGTTATCCTGTCCCCTCTCAGTCTGCCCTTCTCCAGACTAAACAAACCCAATTTTTTCAATCTTCCCTCATAGGCAGGGGGGAAAGTAAGGTGGTAGGGGCCGGTACGGCATTCCGGTAAAAAGTAGTCCCCAGTACCGGCCCCTACTGCCTTACTTTAAAGTGCTGCCGTGGCAAAGGACCCTGCTTAAAGCGCTGCCGCGGCAGCACTTTATTGTCACTGCCTCTTTTGCCCCCACCAGGATGCCAATGTGGAGGGAGACAAAGGGAGCAGCTGCCCTGGGGCTAGTGATTTAAGAGGGCTTGGGGCTCCGGCTGCTGCTGCAGTAGCAGTGGCTGGAGCCCTGGGCCCTTTAAATCGCCACTGGAGCCCTGGGCAGCGTGGGCCAGGCAGCACAGATGGGCTGGCTGGGGGATGCTGACCCCAGTCCCTGCCCCTTCTTCCTGAGACCCTGCCTCTTCCAGGGGGGCTGGTGCCGGCCCCTGTACTGGAAAGTTTTCAATTTCACTTTCACCCCTGCTCATAGGTCATGTTTTCTAGGCCTTTAATCATTTTTGTTGCTCTTCTCTGGACTTTTTCCAATTTGTCCACATCTTTCCTGAAATGTGGCACCCAGAACTGGAGACAATACTCCAGCTGAGGCTTAATCAGCGCAGAGCAGAGTGGAAGAATGACTTCTCGTGTCTTGCTTACAACACTACTGCTAATACACCCCAGAATAGAGCGACCAGACAGCAAGTGTGAAAAATAGGTACAGGGGGTGGTGGGTAATAGGAGCCAATATAAGAAAAAGACCCAAAAATCGAGACTGTCCCTATAAAATTGGGACATCTGGTCACTCTATCCCAGAATGATGTTTGCTTTTTTTGCAACAGTGTTACACTGTTGACTCATATTTAGCTTGTGATCCGTAGAGCCCTTCCCACAGTGCTCCTTCCTAGGCAGGCATTACATACAAAATACATACATTGTACCTTTATTTCTGTTGGTGGGCTTGACTTTCCTTTTGCATGCACTGGTGTAATTCTGTTAACTTTGGTGGGGTTACTCCTGATTTACAAGGGAGAGAAGAATCAGGCCCATAGTTTGTGTCCTTGCTCCGAGGTGTAGGCAGATAAAGGCCCACAAGCATCACCTCCGCTTTCTAGTGGCAATATCTCATATAGAGACTGGTGGGGGTGGGGGTGGGGGAGGGTTGGCTCTTCATCCAGCTTTTTGCTAAGATGCTATTACTTCTCTATTTAACTGCACTGGCTGGGCTGCATTCACAATGTGGAAATGGGATGCCTACTTTGGGAGCTCATTACAAGTGCTCCAGGGAAGGGAATGCAGCAGCAGCTCAGACAACCTGTATGTGTCTCAACTCAAAATTCCTAGCTGCATCCTAGGTTTGGATGAGAGGCTGCGGGAAAGCTCTATGATGCTGCACAAAGGCTCCCTGCCATGAAAATAGAACGCCACCGATTGATTCCAGTAGGAGTGCTTTGGTGATTTAAATGATGTACACAGCAGAGAACAGCTTGATTAATTCATTGGAACTTTAACTACTTAGGGCTCCATTCATCTGGAATGATCTGTAGCCTTCTCTGCCACAGGAGTTACAAAATGTCCCAGGCTTCAGTTCCAGGTGATCTATTAGTCACACACCCGGAAGTCAGCACAGCCACAGAACTCCTTTTGTTTTAAAGATATATGTGGCTGAGCTATTGAGCTCCAGACAAGGGCAGGGACTTAAACATGCAGCTGGGCAAGAAGAATAGCGGGTGGGAGTGCGTTTCCCCAGACACAGGGGGTGGCCGTGTGGGTAAGACAAACTGTTGGGTGGATGAGAGAGGAATTCTTGACATGGTACCATGGGGTTTGGAAGCATTTCATTGTCTGTATCTGGAAAATCATCATCATTGTACACCACATACATACAAGTGTAATAAGGCACCTGGTCAGGTCACCTGCAGGGACTGACCTCAGAGCCTCTGGATCTACAAGTCAAAATACCTGTTAGGGCTGTTCACCGAAATTAGAGTTCTCCATTTAAAAAAAAAAAATCTCACAACTCACAGTTTAATTTTTTTGGACAATTTCTGGTCACAGGTCACTTTTTTAAAAGGATTCCTCTAATGTCTCTTTCTCGCATGGGCTCTGGATATTTTAACCAGGGTCTCCTGCCTAAATCTCCCTCTCCACGTGGCTTGTGATAAAACACTTGCACTCTAGTCATATGTGGCACAAGGAAGGCGGTGGGACTGGGGAATCTATTCATTTGCTTTCCTGCTTAAACAAACCACTGTCCCAAAAGAGAAACTGAGGTGAGAGGAGACATTTCTTGAAAAATTGTAGCATGTATGGATACTGTAGCACAGCGTTCAGCTCCTGTCACCCACGAGGTTAGGTCAGGCTGTAGGCCGTTGTTCAACTGGGAACACTGTTTGGAAATCCCTTCCTAAATATTATCAATGGTAAAACGTGACCTTCAGGAACCATGTTAACTAACCTGTGTAAAACATGACCCTGAAGTCTGCAGAGACAGGTTTAAGTTGTGTATCATGTCCGCTGGCTGTGGTTAAACCCTACTAGAACCATTGGCTTTACCACAACAGCTGTTAAACGTGATTTGTCCCTACTGAATGCAATGTCTTGTTTAACCTCAAGCTTGTTAACATGAGTCGTCATGGATGTTATGGCACAGGTCCACCTTGTGGGCTCTGAGTATCTAACAGTAGGTTGGCTAGAGAGAAACATGGAGCTAGACAGAGTTTAAGGGTTCTCTGAGTGAGATATTCAATCTGATTGGTTTCCTTCATTGTGTTGTTGACATACTTGTTAAATGGAACCAAACACTCCCTGCTTCCTCAAGAAATCGACAGCCACCTCTAGCACATCCTGATTTTCTCATGACATAAGCCCTAGGTGAATCCCACAAAGGAAACATATTTGGTACGCAGAAGTATTTTTATGAGCCTTATTGATTTGCCATCTCCAGAGGAGGAGAAGATCAAAAGCAATGGAGAGCTAGGAGGTTATCAGGGCCAGCTCCAGGTTTTTTGCCACTCCAAGCGAAAAAAAAAAAAAAAAAAAAGCCAGAGTGCCACCACTGAAGCAAAAAAAAAAAAAAAAAAGACTACAAAGGGCCAAAATGCCGCCCTTGAAAAGTGCTGCCCCAAGCACATGCTTGGAATGCCCAGACCTGGTCCTGGAGGTTATCTCCGCCTCTGAGGGAGGAAGTGGAGTTTCACTGAACTATGGACCATCACAAACCTCACCACCTTGCACTCCAAATGCAAGGAGCACTTAGAATCATAGAATATCAGGGTTGGAAGGGACCTCAGGAGGTCATCTAGTCCAACCCCCTGCTCAGAGCAGGACTAATTCCCAACTAAATCATCCCAGACAGGGCTTTGTCAAGCCTGACCGTAAACACCTCTAAGATGGAGATTCCACCACTTCTCTAGGTAACCCATTCCAGTGCGTCACCACCCTCCTAGTGAAATAGTTTCTCCTAATATCCAACCTAGACCTCCCCCACTGCAACTTGAGACCATTGCTCCTTGTTCAGTCATCTTCCACCACTGAGAACAGCCTAACTTCATCCTCTTTGGAACCCCCCTTCAGGTAGTTGAAGGCTGCTATCAAATACCCCCTCACTCTTCTCTTCTGCGGACTAAGTAAGCCCAGTTCCCTCAGCCTCTCCTCATAAGTTGTGTGCCCCAACACCCTAATCATTTTCATTGCCCTCTGCTAGACTCTCTCCAATCATCCACTTTCTGTAGTGGAGGACCCAAAACTGGATGCAATACTCCAGCTGTGGCCTCACCAATGCAGAATAGAGGGGAATAATTAATTCCATTCATCTGCTGGCAATGCTTCTACTAATGCAGCCCAATATGCCATTAACCTTCTTGGCAACAAGGGCACACTGATTCATATCCAGCATCTCGTTCACTGTAATCCCCAGGTTCCTGATCACCTTCCTCTCCTCCAAGTGCTTCAAAATGGATTCCCTGATTTTTCCAGGTACTGAGGTGAGGCTGACCGGTTTGTAGTTCCCCGGATTCTCCTTCTTCCCTTTTTTAAAGATGGGCACTATATTTCCCTCTTTCCAGTTGTCCTTGACCTCCCCTGATCGCCATGAGTTTTCAAACATAATGGCCAATGACTCTGCAATCACATCAGCCAAATCCCTCAGCACTCTCGGATGCCTTACATCTGGCCTCATGGATTTGTGTATGTCTAGCTTTTCTAAATAGTCCTTAACTTGTTCTTTCACCACTGAGGGCTGCTCACCTCCTCCCCATACTGTCCTTCCCAGTGCAGCAGTTTGGGAGCTGACCTTGTCTGTGAAGACCGAGGCAAAAAAAGCATTGAGTACTTCAGCTTTTTCCACACCATCTGTCACTAGGTTGCCTCCTCCATTCAGTAAGGATTCCACACTTTCCCTGACCACTTTCTTATTGCTAACATACCTGTAGAAACCCTTTTTGTTACCCTTCACATTCCTTGCTTGCTGCAACTCCAGTTGTGTTTTGGCCTTCCTGATTACACCCTGCAGGCCCGAACAATATTTTTATACTTCTCCCTAGTCATCTGCCCAAGTATCCACTTCTTGTAAGCTTCCTTTTTGTGTTTCAGTTCACTGAAAATTTCACTGCTAAGCCAAGGTGGTCGCCTGTCATATTTGCTATTCTTTCTGTACATGGGGATGGTTTGTTCCTGTGCCCTCAATAAGGCTTCTTTAAAATACAGCCAGCTGTCCTGGACTCCTTTCCCCCTCATATTAGCCTCCCCTTTGACCTGCTTTCTCTAACGCACACAGAGAGCACATGTAAAAATAACCCCCAAAACCCTACTGAAAGAAGGCACTACACTGCACATACAATTCTTCTCTTGGGAAGAGGAAGAGCAAGACTGAACCACAAGTAACAAACGTTAGCCCCATTGCTTAATGCACTGCTGGAAGACACTCCAATACCAGGGTGATGAGCATGGTGTAAGAACCTGTATAGAATAATTTTAAGAAGAGGTTCCCATTAACCCACTCCTGCTCATCTCCACTGCAACCATACTAACTGCGCAAGATCTTTTCTGGTGTACCGGCTTTCAGGAGAGACTTTCACCCCTGTGTGTTTTAGCATACAGTTCAGATAAAGCCATGGGGATAACACCTCCTGGTCACTCAGTACAGTGTTTGGCACCCAGGGAGATGCCCAAGAGATGGCCCAGGATTGGAAAAACCCTGACCTTGGTGTCTTTTCTGTGCATGCACAGTGCTAAGTCCTGCTGAACTCACAGACTCAAAGTCTGTAGCTCAGCATTCTTTTCAGAACTCACTCCAAATTCACTCCAAGATTGGTCTCCCTGGAGAAAGCTAGGCAGAGATCTGAATCTGTAAATGGCATCAGGGCAATTGTTTTGCTCAGTTCAAATCAATTAAGGTATTTTTTAATAACAAATTAGTAAATCTGGAGGATCCCCCCCTCATTCCCTCTGGTTTTTAATCCCCCTTTCTAAAACCCTGCCATCTAAAAGCCAGAATCTAAGAATTTTTCTTTTCCTACTATGGGCTGCCTGCAGTGAAATGCATTGGCTTTGTGTGCGTAAGTGAGTAACACTGTCCCCTAGTGGCTGTCCTAAAAAGAGGCTACAGGGCCTACTATAGTATTAGTTAAAAGCAGTGATACCCAGACATCAGTGGTTTAGGAGCCAAACTAGAGATCAGCATTACCTGAAAGATTTCATTGTTTCATTTACTATACTACTATATAGTCATATTAAACAGTCTGATGGGAAATATAAAGTGTGTGTATATAATTATCATCCCAGCAAAATGACTGACCAAGTATTAGTTTATCAACTACAATTGGTTAATAACATAGTAAAAACAAAGCATCCTGATTGATTAATAACTTAGATTGGTTAGTAATTAAATCACATAATGTTTTAATATCACGTGCTGCAAAGAGCCACAGAAGACACTTTAAAAAGCCACTTGCAGCTTGAAAGCCACAATCTGAGTATCACTGGTATTAAAGACAATGAGGAGTCTGGTGGGACCTTAAAGACTAACAGATTTAAGGTGCCACTGGCTGACGATGTGGGTTTTTACCCACAGAAGCTTATGCCCATATAAATCTGTTATTCTTTAAGGTGCCACCAGACTCCTCGGTGTTTTTGTGGATACAGATTAACACGGCTACCACTCTTGATACGTGGTATTAAAAAGTTCTTTAGCACAGGGGTTCTCAACCTTTATCTTTCTGAGCCCCTCCCACCCCCACATGCTATAAAAACTCCACAGCCCAGCTGTGCCGCAACAACTGTTTTTCTGCATATAAAAGCCAAGACGCTCAGGCTTCGGCTTCCACCCCAGGTGGTGGGGCTCCAGGCCCTGGGCTTCTGCCCCACACAGCAGGGCTTCAGATTTCTGCCCTGGGCCTCAGCAAGTCTAAGTCTGACCCTGCTCAAAGGACCTCCTGAAACCTTCTCGCGGTCCCCCATGGGGCCCCAGACTCCTGGTTGGGAACTGCTGCTTTAGCATATTGGTACAGTCCCAGGTTCATGGAGATGAGAGACCTGTGGTCTACTCCCTAGCAGTAAGAGTGATGGCTAGGACAGTAATTGGGTCTCTTGCCCATACCACATGTATTTGTTACAGAAGCTCCCTCCATAGCCTGTCAACAGGGTTTTAGCTAGAGGGTGTATCTAGAGGCTGAAGCAAAATACTCCCTCCCTTAGGGCTGAATGACTGCAGTATTTCCAGTCCATGCCAGCCAACTGGCAAGAGACCTGGATCCCCCATGGTGTTGCTCTGCTGCTGAACAAGTGAATCCATGTCAGCCCCCAGTGGAATCTCTGTCCTAGAGCTTTGCTGGGTTTCTCAAGGCTGGGGAACCTTCTGAAGTAATCGGGATGAGTTTTCAGCCATGTGAACCAGACGGTGCTGTGTGGGATTGATGCAAAAGCAGCCCAGACTCTGTGGTTTCAGCTGCATTGTGTTGAGTTTTTGGCATGCTTTGTAAGCCATACACACTAGCTATACTCTCCACATGCAGCCTGACTGTCCCTGTGCAGGTGTAAGAGAGGGGAAAGGAGTAGGGAGGGGTGGGGAAGGCTCTACCCACTCCCCACTCCTCTGCCCATTTCCAAGCCACATGGAATACTCAAGTAGGGTTGCGCTAACTCAGCCAAGTCAGGTGGGGACAAGCTTATTTTCCTGGTGGGAAGAGGAAGATAAGGGCTCTGTGATGCCTGCTGCCCTTGAGTATGTCTTTATGGCAGAATTAACTCAGGGGATCAGCATCCACCATAGCCTAGCCCAGGTGTGAGAGACCAAACTCCCTCCTGAAGTTAGTGTCTCCTCATTGGTGCTGTATGTGTGCCATTAAGATTTCTGGGGGCACGTCCCACGGTTCTTGGCATGGCAGTTGCTCTGATTCTTTCCCATTGAACTGTGGGAGAACTTGTCTGTCCTCTGGACACACATGGCAGAGTAGGGGTGGGGGTTACAGGAAGGCACTGGAAGATTATCAGCACTTGATTTAGCCTGCATACTCACTCCAGAGTAGGTAGGTTACCATCTCTACTGAAAGCCTTGTTTGTCTTAGCCTATGGCTTCTCCAAGGCCAGCGAGCCCAGGTTGAAAGAACCACCTAACTTGGGTGAGAGGGTTTTGTGTGTGGAGAGGAGGAGTGGTAGGGGCAACTCCTGAGCAAGGGTCCGAGTTAACCCTTGGGTAGGTTAGTTAACCCTTGGGTAGGTTAGTTTATGCCAGGGCAGTGACACGCAAATGAGCTAGGACATTCTGAAAGTATCTGCTGTGTTTGGAAGAACATGCCACCACTTTCAGGATATTTCCAGGATATTCCCAGTAAGTCAGCCACAGGAATCTGTTCTTTCAGGAGCCAGCCAGCTGATGTTTCTCTCTTGTCGCTTCTCTTCCGCAAACTTAGTATATTGCAGCTCAGCTGCCCATGTGGGGTACGTGGGAATTGTGCTGGGGGGAATTTAACTCATGACTAATGCAGATGCTTGAGGTGCTCACAGCTTCTTCTCTCATTGCTTCTGCCTGGACTGAAGTGGAAGTTACCTACCTGTAGCTGGAAGTCCTCTGAGATGTGTGGCCCCTATCTGTACTCCACACATGGGTATGCTTGCATGCCATGCACCCGCGTCCAGGAAGTCTAACAAGCAGTTACTGTTGGTTGGCAGATATGTAATAGATCCCCTCATGGTCCTGACCAAGGGCATCAGAGGCAGTACAGGCCAAAGACTCTCCAGTTCCTCTTCTTACTGCGAATCCAACAGGGCCCGAAGCAGAGGGGACAGAGGGTGGGAAGTGCAATACAGATAGGGACCACACATCAAAGAACTTCCAGTTACAGGTAAGTAACCTGCATTATTTCTTCAAGTCCTGGTTCCTATGTGCATTCCACACAGGAGTGATTGACAAGCCGTGCTCAGACTGAAGCAGGGTGCAAGAAAGCCGGCAGCAAAGATGCCTGCATACTGCAGTTCCCACTGCTGCATCCACAACAGTGGCCTGAACTAGCATGTAACATCTAGCAAACATGTGGCTGCAGTGCCAGGTGGATGCTCTGCATACATCCAGTATTGGAACATCCTGCAGGGATTCTGGAGAGGCAGTTTGTGTCCTTCTGGGCTGTGCCCTGACTCCGTCAGGAGAAGGTACATGTGGTAACCTGTAGCACTTGATGATGCACCCAGAAACCTGCTGAGAGGATGTTGTTTGGCCTCTCAATCTTTCTGCGATGGTGAGAAAAAGTCTTGGTGGTTTTCTGATAGATTTGGTCCTCTCCATCCTCGACTGATGTTGAGGGAACAAAGTCTTTTCTCTTAGCAGAAGTGAGGGGTTTCAGAAAAGGGGGAGGTGAGTGGACACTTTGGTTGACATGGAATTCAGAAGTAACCATGCTTGAACTTAGGTTGAAGGTGAAGGGCTACTTTTTCCCCATGGAAAAACCATATAAGGAGGGTCTGCCAGGAGGACTCCCAACTTGTTCAACACCCTGGCTGAAGTGATAGCAACTAAAAATGCTGCTTCCGTGGACAGGTGGGACATTGCGCATGTTGCCAAGAGTTCAAACAGTGGTCTGGTGAGTGTTGACAGGATGAGACTGAAGTCCCATTGAAGTGAGGTTTGACTACTGGTTGAAAGGCCCTGACTAGGCCCCTCACAAATCTTACTGTAGTTAGATGGGCAAAAACAGAAAGTCCATCTACCAGAAGGAGGAAAGCACTAATCACTGAGATGGACTACAGCAAGCTAATGGAAAGGCCTTGAGTTTTTTAGAGGCAGAAAATAAACTAAAATGACCAAAATATCTGCAGTAGACTGATTACGCTGCACCCAGGTAGAGAAATATCTGCATTCAGCTAAGGAGTAGGCTGTAGTTGAATCTTTCCTACTTTGGGTACAGATAGCCTGAAGAGATACCAAACTGGGGCGTTCTATTTCCAATGCCCATCCAAACTCTAGGTCCATGAGATGGAGCGAGTCTCGATTGGACTGTCTGATTCTGCCCCCCTCTTAAGTTAGGAGGTTTGGGAAGAGATGGCTCCTAATCAGGGAACAGGCTGATGTTTTCAGCAGCTCTGGAAACCCAAACTAGGAACCTACTTTTTTGATGTAGAATTCCCTCTGAAGTGGAAACAGAGTTCGGTGTTGCTCTGATGAAATTTATCATCTGTGTGGGTGATAAAAACAGACTTCTATTTGTTTATACAGATGCCTAGGGCTACTAGAAAATGAAGGAGAAATCCCATCACCGACTTAAACTTCTGGCAGGAGCAACCTACTAAAGGCCAGTCATGCAGATATGGGAGAACTGCGTAACTCTGAGACCTTATTTGGGCTGTCACCACAGAGAAAACTTTTGTAAACACTCTGGGTGCTGTTGGTGGCCCAAAGGGAAGGACTCTGAACTGGAAATGTTCTTGGCCCACCATACACTGCAGGAGCCTTCTGTAGGAGTGATGAATGTCTGCATGAAAGTATCAGAGGGGTAGCCATGTTAGTCTGGATCTGTAAAAGCAGCAGAGAATCCTGTGGCACCTTATAGACTAACAGACGTTTTGGAGCGTGAGCTTTCGTGGGTGACGCAGGCTGCGTCTGACGAAGTGGGTATTCACCCACGAAAGCTCACGCTCCAAAACGTCTGTTAGTCTATAAGGTGCCACAGGATTCTCTGCTGCTTTTGCATGAAAGTATGCATCCTTCATGTCAAGACCCACAAACCACAGCCCCTCGATTACTGATGCTGATGTAACCATCCTGAATTTCAACTTTTAAATAAAGATGTTTAGTTGCCAAACGTCCAAATTTGGTCTTAGTTCCTTAGTAACATGATCCTTGTAGCACCACAATCTGCCCCAAGTAAGGGATTATGCATGTCTGCAGCACCCCAGGAGCAGACTAGAACATGAACTGAATTCCTCCCCTCGTGCCCCCTTGCTCTGGGGAGGAGTAAGTGATTCACCCCTTTGTTTGGAGCACCTCTGGTAAGCAAGGAGCAGAACCAGGATTCCTCTCCTTCCCCATCCACTTGCTTACAGCAGAGGGAATCCCGTGACTATTCCCTGCTCTCCTCCCATAACCAGTCACACCATGAGCAAGGGAGGCAGCAGGGATTGCCTCACCCCCCTGTACAGCCTAGCAAGGGCTGTGATGATCTAGCCCTAAAAATTCATCTTCTCTACAACCATCCCTTCCCAATTATTCCTCCTAACTAACCCCTCACCCTCACCAAGTCATGGAACTAATGACATTTATTACCATCATATTGCTCACTCTGCTTGTATGTTTTATCTCTTTCCCCTGCCCTGAGGCTGTCTTGTCTACTTACATTGTGAGCTCTTCAGAGCAGCAGCTGTCCGAGACTCTGCGTTTATTCAGTGGCGAGCACAAATGGTCCCCATTCCCAGTTGGTTCCTAGGCACTACCATAGCAAACAGAATTATTAATTCCTTCTAAGAGACCCTCTTGTTAAAATAATCTCCAAACACGAACCAGGGTCAAGGATGAAAACCAAACAGGTTTTAAGAGTTTAAAAGCTGTTTTGGGCATTCCTGGTTCTAACTTTCATCAGTCTTGGGGGCATAAATGCAGGCAAAGCAAATCTTTTCTTTTTTTTTTTTTAATTAGAGGGAAAATTTGTAGAAAGATTTCAGAGGCATTTAACTAGCTCTGGTAATGCCCACATAATAAATAACAAGTAGACTCAATAAATAAGAACCACAACATAAAGAACAGCTTCAATACAGACCATATACTTTCAAAATAATATTCATTCCTGAGAGCTCTTCAAAGAACCTCACGAGGTTCGTCAAGACCCACAGACAAAGAGACTATCTGCCTTCCTACATCATAAGCGATCACGTCCTCCCCTTTCTGATTCACAGAGGCTCTCCATCTCTCCAGTGCTCAGATCGAGAGACAAGAGTACTGATATATTTTATTAGCAGAAATATGGGCACAGAGCCCTCTGAAGATCTTAAGGATTTAAGATACTATGAAAACCATTATTCATATGCTATAAGCAATGGCAGATTGTACACCAGAAAGTGCCATCGGGCAAGTGAATGATGCGGCTACCTGCTCCTGTCGCTGTTGGGGGGACTAACTGAAAACATATGCGCAGAGGAGCCTGTGTCTATTATTCAAAGGTCTGCATGGCCTTTTGGAAAAATCGATACCTGTGTAATCATCAAGGGAGGAAAGGAAGCATCAACTGCCTTACACAACAAAACACTTGCACAGGCTTGGTGCCAACTTTTGTAAATGTTGGGAGCTACAACACTAATTAATTGCAGTGCTCACAGGCTGTTCCGATGAGGATCTGGGTAACCACAACTGCCACCCATGCACAATGGGTCCATGTATTTGCAACCCGCACTAATACAGTGTGGATCTTTACTACCCTCTAGTGGCTATGTCAGCTTTGAGCCTATTACAGCCTGTGAACTTTGCACTAGGTTCAACTTCCTTGAAGGACGCCCTAGACGTTTTCTTGGTCATAAGGAATAATTGTTAACACTGGTCACTTGCTAGATTTGGTTGAAAAATGCCAATTTCTTTTTGGCAGGAAAGTTTGAAAAATTGTTGTTTTCCTAATCATCTCATGATCTTTTTCTAAAAAAATTTGTAATGAAAAACCATTTTCTGTAAAAAAGAGATTTTCAAAAATATAGGAGTGATAGGGGTTATTGAAAAACCAGAAAATGTTGATAAAAATGAAAAATTTGACCAAAATGCAAATATTTGTAGGAAAAGTATTCAGCAAAAATATTTTGACCGGCTCTGTTGCTTAGTTCTAAGCTAGTTCATAAGTTGTGCTAGTCAAATATATGTGACTAATGCATCCAGTTATTTTTGCCCCTTTCAATCGTTTGCAAACATTCCCCACCTCTTTTTATTTGAGCAGGTGCATAGTTACAATTATAAACCAAATACATTATTTGTGTTTTATCCCAGCAGTCAGCAAATAATTGACCAGTATTTTCCAAGATTTAAGCCACTGGTGCTCATAAGCAGTGTGACCCTGGGCAACTGTCTACAAGAATGAAAGCTACAGTGAGGCTAAATTTGAAAAAGTGATGGGCAAAGCTGTATCAGCATGAGAATTAAAGTCATGGCCTATGAAGGCCAATTTCTGCTTTATTGATGTTTGTCAGACCCCCTGTTATCATGACTTTTTAATATGACATTAGTGTCTCTGATCCATCCCACCTCTCTACACACAATCCTGAAAAAAACCTGACGGATGAGGACTTAAGCTCCTCCCCTGATGACATCACTGTTATTTGCATGCAAAGCAGATGCAAATAACATTTCCTCCCTCTCTGTATCATGCTTTCTTCTATGGGGAGATTTTCAAAGGCATTAACAGTAGCTAGGCATCCAGCTGATTGACTTTCAATGGAAGTTGGCACCTAACTGCCCTTTGAAAACCTCCCCTACATTGTCTTGGCTAAAGATGCTACCTCGCTGCTCCCAAGCACAGAGTGAATGTGTGCATGTGTGGAGGGGAGGTGGAGGGGATGCACTGACTGGCTAGAACCTGGATTACTACTTCCTCATTGACCTTGTCCATGGAGTTTGTGAGGTCACTACTTCATAGAAGAAGTAACACAAGCTGCTGAGGCTAAAGGGGTGTGTCCAAATGGTAAACTTCTAGGCATTTCCCACTTTCACAAAGGATTCTTAAAACAGCTACACAACCTGAGGACTTCAGACACCAGCGTCCTTCTAGGAACGGAGAGCTCTGATTAAGCCTGATTTTCTTTCTTAAAAGCACGAAGCTTCATATTACCATTGAGCTTTACATACCAGGAGAGAGTCACCAAAACCCGTCAAACTGAGTGTATGAGGTACACTTCCTAAATTAAACTCCCTGCTATAGCAAGACAGCCCCCTTCATGCAGTATATGGCAGTAACGCTTTATATAAAGGGGGAAAAGATTAGCAGATACTTTGGGGTCTTGACGATTTCAATGAGGATATGATGGATTTTTGTTTTAAGAGAACATACTTAGGTGATTGCATGTTGTTTCCAAAGAATCACCACATCCCATTGTTATCTAGTATTGCTTCCAGTATTCTCTGGGTAGCACTGCTTCAATTTAGTAACTGCCTGTTGAGGACCTACGGTTGTTTTTCCTGGTTTTTGTGCTCTTTTCAACTTTACCTTCTCCCACAACAGTATTTAGAAGGAACCTGAAGTTGTTAGATGAGGCATTGAGATTTTTATCCAATTACTGTCTTTTTTTTAATACGCCACCTTACCCCAGTACAATTATTTGGAATGTCACCAACAACATGAACTTGTTCATTCTGATCACAGGGGAACTTTTTATAGCACAGATTTACTTGCAGCATGTAACTGGAGCTGTGAGAAACTTATATAATGAATCCCAAACCACCCTGCATCCCAAGCTTTGCGGAGGTTCAGATTAAAACTTTGTAACTTTTTTATTTTAAAAATTGTTTTATTTATTTTTATATATTTTTATGTATTATTTGTTTAAACCCAGAACCAGACTCATTATTATCATGCTGGATTCTGGCCCATGCTGGTGCATTCCTGGCCACAGAGGGTGGGAAATCAGCCAAAGGCAATGTGAATATATTGGAGGCTTTGGGGACCAGCGGCTACAGAACTTGGGGAAGAATCAGGGCAGTTTTGTCAGCACCCCTAGAAAATAAAGATGGGGACAGCAGGCCAGCTTGCCACAGAATGCTAAGCACAAAAAGGAGCCATCTAGTAATTCCCTAAGGACATATTGGACAGGAAGCAGAGGGAGAACTGGGTAAAGACCAGTGAGCAGCCCCAGTCCAGTCAGATGATGACAAAGGATATGGGGAATGTCTCCCACTAGGCTTTCCAAAGACATGAAGTAGGGGCGTCCTCTCCCCCTATTTCCAAAGAGGCCAGGTGAAAGTATGCTCAGAAGAGATACAAAGAGTTAGGAATAAATTGTACAAGACTTGACAGTTTGGGCATTATTGTAATCTAAGTTTTCTAGTTTGAAATGCAGAAGAGGTGCCCATATGACCTGAACCCAATGCAAATCAAATCCCACCTGAGTTTCTTACAGCTATATGCAGGATGCCATTTTTAAGTACTTTAGGGACACAGGTATTATACATCAGAATCCTCTGTGACCAGGGGCAGCTCTAGATTTTTGCCACCCCAAGCACGGCAGGTGGGCTGCTTTCGGCGGCATGCCTACGGGAGGTCCGACAGTCCCACAGATTTTGCGTACCTGCCGCCGAATTGCTGCAAAATCCGTGGGACCGGCAGACCTCCCACAGGCATGCCACCAAAGTTCTGCCTGACTGCCGCCCTCGTAGGAACTGGCAGGGTGCACCCCACAGCTTTCTGCCCTAGGCACGCGCTTGGAACACTGGTGCCTGGAGCTGCCGCTGTCTGTGACAGAGTTACTATGGTTTAGCAGTCTAGGAAGAGACTGGGGAATTTCCAAGAACTTTACGTTTGGCTGGGCTTGACCTGAGCACAGATTTGTCCTGTATGGTTGGGACTGGTGCTCTAGGGGCCAGCAAGGCACTTTGTTGCCCTTTCTTATGGCATTTAACTGGGAGGCCCCAGGTGTCCACTCTTAAAGGGTAAGAAGATAAACATGTGTCATGACATTCTCTCTAGGAGTGAATGTAAGGAATTAGTCAATCAATCATCAAGGAAGCTTTGGTCTGATAAATTATTGGCGCGTTGACAGTATGCTACAGAGAATAAAAGAATAACAATAGCCACTTCAGACTAGTGGTCCACCTCATTTAGTATCCTGTCTCTGACAGCGAGCACTGGCAGATGCCTCAGAGGAAGGTGCAAGAAACCCTTCAAAGGACAATTATGAAATAAAAAAATAACACACACAGAGTAGACAACATTTTTTTCCTAATCCTGGGCAGTCAGTCGTTGGCACTTATGTCTTGAACCAGAAGGATTTATATCTCTATTCCTCCTGCCACAATCTCGACTCTACTGTGGCTTATTTGACTAACTGCTTTACTTGGAATATATCTTTAAAATGCAACATTTTTAGAATTGGAGATTTAATCTTTAACTAATCTCAGCAGTTGTTTTTTTCACCCTGCATTAAACTTTGATGGCCACCACTGTACGCTGCAGATATTGCCTATTGCCTAAGCAATCATTGTCTTCCACAGAAACACTTAGAGTAAATCACGGACACATTAATGCATTCTTGGATGATGTCTTGTGTCCAACAGAGTAATTCTTCTAAAGGTAACCTCTTTAAGCCTTATGTTTGGCATTCAATAGGTTATGATTTTTGCCAGCTTTCAAGCTAAGTAAATCCAAGAAATGTAAATGTATTACTCATGTGCTGGCTAATTTGTATGTTTGTTGCTTCCCAATCTCCCTGCAAATTCATTTTAAGCTTCTTTATTTAGCCCGTAAGATATTTCCTGGCTCTTCCCCCAGAATGCCATGGACCAACATGACGCCACTAGCTGGGGAGTCATAGTGTAGTCTGAGAGCCAGGCAGTGAGCTGGAGCTCAGATTCATACAATGCAAAATCAGTCACTCAACACAAAGTATTGACAACCCAAACTGTGAAATTCAGCACAAAGTGTAAGTCTTGCTTGGCAGGTGCTCACGTAGACACACTGAAAACAGGGAAGTGGAATTACTAGTGATCAGGGGAGCTTAATGGACACAAAATGCAGCTAAACCAGGGCTCAAACTGGGAAGATGAAAACCCCCCTAGTGGAACTCTCAAGTTCCACCCACAAACCAAACTCCACCCACTTGAGATGTCAAAATGGACTCCAGCCACAGTCAAATATGCTGATTTTCACATTTTAATTGCCTCTCTCCTTGCTTACATGTTTTGATCAGCAGTGAAATAGGTAATGTCAGCGTTTAAATTATTGTCCTGGCGCATCCGATTAATGCTGCACTGAAATGACCACAGGCAGATCGTACTGCTCAGACCTATTGTTTCAGGCTGTTGGCAGACTTCAGTGGATATCGTAAAATTGCTTATACTTGGGGTCATGCTTTGAAGGTTTTCACATCCATAAGAGCTCCAGACTTGTTTGAAATGAAAGCTGAGATTCTGGAGAAAGGATAGCACCCTCAGAAGAGTGGCAGGTTTCTGAGCCAACAAGTTGCAGCCCCATCTGAGTCTTGCAAAAGCCATCCAAACATCAGTAGCACCTCAGAACTACAGTAGGACTAACTGGAAACCTGCTCATAGACACCAAGGATTGATGAGCATTTGGAGAATGAACTGGTCCACTGTCCTGGAAGTGAGCCCTCCTGAGCAGGGCTAAGGTGCATTGGCAAGGGAAAGCTGGTCTGACAGCTTCTAGTTTGAATGATACAATGGAATTGAACCAGGAACCTCCAAAGGTAGATCCATGAGCCGCTATAGCTTGAGCTGCAGCTCCTTAACTAATGTAACACTCTTCTAGCCTCTGTACATTGGGCACACAGAGGGACCCTGTAAAACATGCCCACCAGTGCATTACATTTTCCCTGTTTCTGTCTGGCCTCTACAGCAGTTGGGTTGGAGGACTCCAGCCTCCAGGGCTGTAAAGCCGGCTTCTCTCATCAGCCTGTGATGTTTTGTTTTACTTAAGAATAGGGACTAGAGTCACAGGTACGCTCTGGCTTCTCTGTGCCATTCCCATGCTGCAAAGCAGCCACACACCCACCTTAATTGGACAGGCCCTATCATAAGTCTGCTTAAGCCATGTAATCATGCCTATAGCCAGTATTCCTCCTCATGCCTTCCCTTCCTGCTGTATCCCTACTCATCTGCCAAATCCATCACTTAGGCCCTGATCCTGTAACTGGATCCAGGCTAGGGGACATTTACACCTGTGTGGAGTCCCACTGACCTCAGAGGTGTTCTGTTGAGTCACTCTGCAAGATTGGGAGCTAAGATTGTAAACGCTCCATGGCAAGGACCTGTCTTGTAAGGAGTTTTGGAGAGGCACCTAGCGTACTTGTGGCATGAGTGCCATAAAATAATAAGATGCATTATTATTGCAGCATGTCTTGGTTCCTGTGACTCTCAGTGACTAGGAATCTGCTCTCTGGCCCCATCAACCCCTTTCTCTCACCAAAAGATACAACATCTTTGAGGAAAGGTAACCATTGTCCAACCAAGATGAGAAAAAGAGTCCGGTGGGGGGATCGAGCCATGAAGGTTGGATCCAGATCCAAACTTCCTTGGAGTTCAATGATTCCTTTGATTTGGCAAGTTCCTCTGCAGGAAGCCACTGTATTTTGTAGCAGTCCAGCTCCACGTGTGAATGTTGTGTGATTATCAACACACTATCGCGATCTCTACAGGTCAATCGCTCCTTTAAGCCAAGGCTAGGAATCATGCAGCACTCATTCGTGGACCCCACTGGCCATTAGAATGGTTGTTGGCTTGCTTGGCTTGTTATTGAAAAGCTGTCAGCATTTGTCTTTTGCAAATCCAACTTGGAAGCAAGGCTGGGAACTTGGAGATGATCCAGATGTAACATCCACGTATTTTAATAGCACGTCAGGAAAGATTTACCTCAACCTTTAAAGAGGAGCATATTAAAAAAAACACTACAAATGTGAGGCCATATCCTCAGCTGGTGTAAACTGAGGTAACTCCATTGACGTCAATGTAGCTCACAGAGACTGAGGATCAGGCCCATAGAATTCAATGTGTGCCTCTAAAAATCACTTCACATGAGTCTTTGCCTGCTCATATTAGGGGAGATCTTCACCTTCTATAGAGGGATAAGCTTAATTCACCCACAGGAACTTGTATTCTTCCACAGTACTCTTTTATGGAGCTACAGTCAGTGACTGGGGGGTTGGTTTGGTTTGTTCTGCTTATTACATTTGGAGGGTAATTTTCTTTGCTTTCAGGGACTGACTCCCACAATACTTATTCCAGGAAACAGTCACAGTATGTCTCTCCTGCCAGCAGTGGGCTTTCACCCCATCCCTTGGGAACAATGAGAAATGATGTGTCAGAATGTACAGGCTTCACAGATACTTGGCTCACCACAAGGACCCCAGGGACAAGGGAACAAGAAGATTACTACAATCCACAACTCTCCTGCTGTTCTTCACTTCTCCAACTCTGGTATTGGTCATTTTGTCTGGGCCTCTTTCTTCTCCAGGAACTGTGTCAGATTACCACCCACCACTCATGAAAAACTGCACGATTTGGAGTCTTATGATGAAATATCAACACTATCGTGAAATCAGGATTTTACCCTCCTGCTTCTCTCAGGTCCCTGATTTTAAAGCAGTGGCAAATCGGTACAAAATGGCTGTAAGAGTTCAGCTTATTAATGAACCCCCCCCCCTCCTCCACAGTCCACCAAACAAGCCCAAGTCTTGGAGCAAGAGCATGGTTACAAAGTCAAAGAGCCTTTCCGCACAACCACAGCCCTGCTCTCCATTTCCTCCTGTTCACGCCACACCTCAAGACACCTTTGCCCACCACCCACACTACTATTTTAATCTGGTTCTCATATGGCTGTCATCACCACACTATCCAAGTACCTTCCAGAAGTGCACTAAGCCACCTGATAAGTATCAGGCACATTTGGGGCTCTCGCTCCTTCACTTCCCCAGGAAAAATTGGAAGGTGGAATTAATTTCTCGGTATCTAAAAATAAATGTAGTGTATTATATATCCACGCAGCTCAAGGAAGCATACCTTGCTCTTAGAGCAGAAGGTAGTGAGGTTTGCGATGGTTCTTCATTCCTGTGAGAGTTTGTTCCGCTGTCTAAACCTGTGCACACACAAACGCCAATCCAACTAAAGAGTTTTGCAGGGAACAATTTGATTTTCGTCTCTTGCTTATTCCATGTGTACTGTACCACCTATAGCCAATGCCCTCTGCCCCCCCAAACTCTTCCAATGAAGTTGCTTGGCTTAAAAAGCCTTTTTTCAATGCTTCTTTTTAAAACCAAGTGAATTTAATGCTAGAAAAGCGTGCTACAATGGCAGCTCTGGAGTATGGAGCCCTTAGTTTAGCTAAAGAAAGGCTTTGCCAAAAGTAGCAGCACTGAACATCTTACCTACCAAAGCTAACCTGGAAGAACCAACTTGGTTGGCAAGACAGTCAAACATTCCATTCTCACTCAGTCCTTCGGTTCCCTGATGTGATTTCCAACAAGGAGGCTTGATTAATACTAATTGTGTGGGGGTGGGGGGGAATGGGTTAGGCTGTGAAGATTTTTCTTGTAGGAATAGTATTGAGGCTACAGATCACTTTCAAATTGGCCATCCAGATGATAATGACCTTTGGTCGTTATTGGCATGGACCAGGTTTGACACTAGAAGTAACTCTTCTGAACAGATGAGTTGAAATCATCTGGAGAGGTGGTGGGTGAGGGAGGCAGATGTGGCAGGGAATTGTTAGAGAGAGCCCTGAGAAATATTGGTTGAGCACTTCCATGTAATTATTCATTCTGCTTAATTTGCTGGTGGACAAGATAAATTGTCCATGGACCAGACGTTCTGGAAGCAGCTTCTTCCTGACAAAACAGGCCCAGCATTAAACATTCAAATAAATGGAGGCAAGCAAAGAGAATTCCTCCTGTCAGACTGATCATCTCAGCCTAGAATTCTTGTGTGGACGCCAGAGCTGATGGAAATGTAAACAAAAATGGTACTATTTCCCAGCTTAGATTCGTTTCCATGTTTTTTTCTTTATCTCTGGTGTGTGTTTGCTTGTTTTTTTCAGTTAATTTTGTGCTTGTGGAAGATAGCATAATGACAGTTGTGGGAACTGAAGCACTCTATGTGACAATGCAATGGGTACAGATGGCAGTGATCTAGTGGAGAGGGTGCTTGACTTGGAGACTTGTGTTATATGCTCAGCTCTGCTGCTGCTGCTGCTGGGTCATCCTCAGCAAGTCACTTCTCAGTATGGGGCACAGGCTACTTGTTACTGTGTGTTTGTACAATGCCTAGAATAGGACAAGGAGGCTCCAGTTGTAGCTGGGGCTTCTACGCACTATCCGAATATAAATAATAAACAACACATTGATGGAATTACACAGGGGTGGAACTGGTATTTTGCGTCCCATCTTTTTTGAACCATTGGCTGCTGACAAGGTCTCTTAGGCAAACAGTGAATATTTTCCCTGTAATCTCAGTCCTTAAACTGGTGATTGTGATTCTAGTTTGGAATCATTTAACCTTGATTTGCAAGATTTTAAAATAAACATGACCCAGCATGACTCAACAAAGATGTCACCATTCTTCCAGCATCAATGTCTGAGCCTAGCACATGCTACATTAATTTTATTTTCCTTCTTTCATCCTGATTAAACTGTCCACCAGTAATTCTTTCCCTCTAGGCAAAAGCAAGTACAATTTTGTCACTAATGGGAATTGAGTATGTATGCATAAAAATACAATTAGATTAACAATATATTTCACATTTCATGCCACTCGAATTAGCAAGTGGATGTGTTATTGCAGGATTTCTCAGGCATTGGTATGATTTTTGCATATACTCTAAATTACATATTTCCTTCTACCGTAAAGCTGCAATATATTGTAGATGTGCCATACCTTATTTCTGTTTGAGATTAAAAATGTTCCCATGCCTTAGCACATCCTTATCATGTCCAGTCGCTAAGCAGGGTCTGGTCTCGTCAGTCTTTTTACAAGAGGCTGCCAGAAAAAAACCCTAGCATGTTACAGGGAGCGGAGCTCAGTAGGGTAGCCGAGCAGCTAGCATTCTGGCCAGGGACTCAGCAGAACTAGGTTCTAGTTCTGGCTTTGTCACTTCATCTTCTTGTGCTCTGGTTTCCCTATATGTAAAATGAGGCTAATGTTGTTCCCCTCCTATGTAAAGTGCTGGGACCTCTTGAGCTGAAAAGTCCTATCTAAAGGCTAGGTAGTATTAAATTATTATCATTTTCTCTCTGAGTCAGGCCCCACTATAGCATTAGGGAGCACGTGTTGCTGGGTACCGAGCCTGTCTTCCCCTCATGTAGTCATGTGCACCTGTGTAAAGAGCTCCCATTCTGATCTAATAGCATTTTACACCCACCTGGCAAAGGGCTCAATACCTGCACAGAGCACAAGGCAGGGGAGAATCAGGCCTTCCATCTTTTAGATGAAATGAGAGGTACTGAGCACTTGGGCTCACCAAGGTGCCCAGGGCACCATCTGTGTGAAGTGGGGCGTTAGGCTGATGTCTTGCCCAAAAATTACCACGTGGTATTTCCACTCTATTCTGTACACTCCCAACACTAAAGAATGATATTAAAAGTGTCATTTTAATATGACCCATGCAACGTTTTGTAGTGGCCCATGTCAAATGTATGCATTATTGCACATATTTGCATAAATATGCAATACATTAAAATAATCCCATGACACTACTCAGAAGAGGCTGTTTAACCCTGGAGTCCTGGCTACCTTCCAGTTTGGGTAATTGCATTCTGCCTGCCTAAACTCCAGGAGCAGTTTCAACTGGATTCTTCTGCACTTGCCATCCTGAACAGTTTTATATTGTGCACAACTGAACAGTTTCTGCATCTCACCCTAGAAGTGGCTGCATTTATTAATATTTAGGAGGAGGTTTTCAAAGTGGTTTAACAGAACCAGGCACCCAACTCAGTCGGAGTTGGATGCCTAATTATGTTAGGCCCCTTTTGAAAGATGCCAGTATCAGCAATCACACTACCCAGCTCTTTACACATTTGGAGTGTGTTAAAAACATTAATCCATCTGCACGGTACCCTGTGAGGCAGAGAACTGTTTCTTACATAACTGTTGAGGCTGCTCAGTGTTGGAGTACACCAAAGCTCTAGGGTGCCGGTAGCATGCCAGGTATACGTGACGCGGCGGCAAACACTGTAGGAGCTTCAGAAAAGTTACGCCTTGTAGGCTGTATCCCTGGTGGGTCCCAATAATCACTCAGACACATGGCTAAGGGAAAGAGTATTTTACCAGAGCTGTCAGGAAAGTGACAGTTGCAAATACCCTGGTACAAAGGCTTAAATAGTTATAGTTCTAAGTGAGTGATAGCGGTTCCTGTTTGGGCCCCTGGGGCAGTCCAGTCAAGAGTCAGGGCTCTTCAGGCCTAGTGCCTGGGGTGCCCTCTCCAGCCCAGTCTTTACTCAAATAGGAGCCTTTTGGTTTCCAAGCCAGGCTCAGCCAGCGTCTCTCATTGGGGCACCTCTGCATTGGCTCCTTGCTCAGCTACTGCTGCTCCCCCCAGGACTGACTCCAGGGTTTTTGCTGCCCCAAGCAGCAAAAAAACAAACAAAAAACCCCAACCAAACGAAAAAAAATGATCGCAATCTGCAGCTCTACCGCCACCTCTTCAGTCTTCGGCGGCAATTTGGCGGCTGGTCCTTCGCTCCGAGGGGGATTGAGGGACCCGCCGCTGAATTGCCACCGAAGAGCCGGACATGCTGCCCCTCTCTGTTGGCTGCCCCCAGCACTTGCTTGCTGGGCTGGTGCCTGGAGCCGGCCCTGGTTCCCCCACAAGTCCCACACAGACCTGCCCCCAGCTGTAGTGTCTGGCACTCACAGTCTGATCCACACACGGCTCTGCATACAGTTACTGGGGGTTCTTCTCTGCAGCTCCTGGCTTGCCATGTGCCTGCTGCTTCTTAACAGAGCCTGGGCTCTCCCTGGGTCAGCACCTTTCCCTCATATGGCCAGGCAGAAGAGTATATGCAGTGGAGAGGGGGCTGATGGCAGTGGAGTGGGGGGGGGACCTCTGCTCTGGATAAGTCACCTGGCTCACTGCTTTCTGCAGCTCGGGTCCCTCTCCCACCCACAGGGCCGACTCTGGTCTCGTTCTCCTCCCCTCCCCTCCAGCAGCCCCATTCCCAGCACTCGGAGATGGGGATACAGACTGTGGGTCACCACAGGGGCACGCACCCGCAGCTCAAGCCCAGCCACAAGAGGAGTGCGAGGAGGAGAAGTGAGCTGGCAGCAGCAGGAGAGGCACACACCACGACCCCTCAATGGCTGCCTGCCGAGCGCTCGCGAGTCGCACTAGTTCATCCCCTGCCCTGACCCAGCCCAGCCAGTGGGAGCTGGGGCGAAGGCAGCACACGGAGCCCCTTGGCTGCCCCTAAGCATAAGAGCCAGACATGCTGACTGCTTCCTGGGAGCCACGCGACAGCTAGCAGGGGACCTGCCAGCCCCACTGCGCGGCACCACCAACTGGACATTCAATGGCCCAGTCAGCAGTGCTGACCAGGGCTGCCAGGATATCTTTTTGACCAGGTGTTCTGGTTGAAAACTGGACACCTGGGCACGCTCCCAGGAGTATAGGAGCTAATGCTCCCCATCCTATCCCGAGTGGATGAGCTATGGGCAAAAGAAGCAGTATTGTGCTACTGGTATGGGTAAGCACAGACTGCTGCCACATGGAACATGGTCTCTGTGGAATGTTTCCTTCCCTGCATTGCCCCTGTCTGTACCACCCCTTACCTAGGGCACAGCATCAAAGCACAATCTAACCCAGGGGTCCCCAATGCGGTGCCCACGGGCGCCATGGCACCCGTGGAGGCATATTAATGTGCCCGCGTCCTGGCCCCCAGGAGAGCACCCACCAAAATGCCACAGCGGCATTTCGGCGCGGACGCCTCTTGATGACGATGCTTGTCGCCGACAAGCGATGTCATCGAGAGGCATCGCTCCCGAATTTCGGCGGGAATGCCTCTCGATGACGTTGCTTGTCAACGGCAAGCGACGTCATTGAGAGGCGTCGTCGCTGAAATGCCGCCGAAATTCGGTGGCATTTCGGTGGGTGCTCCACTGCCACAGTGGTCCTTCGACTGGTGCTCGCCAGCTGAAAAGGTTGGGGACCACTGATCTAACCCATAAGTATTAATGGAGATGAGCAATCTTAAAGATTAGAATCTGGACCAGAAAACCAAGGAAGCACTGGTTAAATTACTGCAGCAATACAAAATCCTTGACTCTCAAGATAAGGTTAAAAACTGAAATGGCAACACAAAGAAGCCGCAACCCAACATGGGAAACACAAGGCATTTGGAAAATCCTAAAATCTCCAGCCTGGGCTGCATAAAGAAAACATTGCAATAGCTTCTCTTGACTCACACCAAACGACCTTCGAACTGCATTCTGTAGCTAATTCAATCAATTATTTTATATCTGTTGGAACCCAACTTGTGCACATACAAAAACCAAAAAAAAACCCTTAGCAACCCTTTTCATTGTCTGCCAGCACCTCAACGATCATCATTTTACTTTCCAAAAAACAGTTGAAAACTCTTGTACATCAAAAGCATCCAGCGTGAGATTTACAGATGCTGGGTATTTGCAGATACAGTGTTCTGCCAAAATGTTGTCATGCTTCCTCATTCAAATGTAACTTTCCACTAGTGTGTGGTATTATTTCTTCAAGATGGATATTGGCCTGTGTCCATCTGTTATCGGAGTTCAGTTCAATAGCTCCTACATATTGCTACCATCCTCCCTACTCCAGCTCTGCTATACCTGGATAGCAATGGTGGAATATACACTGGTCCTCATCTTCACTTACACGCCTGTTTAGTGTACAATTGCTTCTTGGATTAATTTCCCCCTGGTTGCCCCCCTGTAATTCATAGTTCTCAGACTAATCTGGCAGGGGCTTGGTGTGTTTAATAGTGAGCAAAGGAAAACTTTGTCATTAAATGATCCCTTGGCTCCTTGCAAGACTCAGAACGATAGCTTGGGGCAAGTAAGGTGCCCCTTGGACATACAGCTGAGTTTGTGATAAGATGGGATCTTGCAATACAGAAACCTGCCTAGCAACATGTAGCCATGGATGTCGCTCTGGGCTCTCTCCTTGGCCTACTTCTCTCTGTACCGTGTATAAATAAATGATCTACTGGAAGCTTGTTACAAAATCACAGTCCTGATGTGCCCCAACAGCAGCATCTTAGCATATTGTGTTCCTTCTGTACTCCCAAGTCTGAAAGGGACTTTGCTGGAATATTGGGCCAGATCCTCAGCTAGTGAAGCCAATGGAGCTGTGCTGATGTACGCCAGCAGAGGATCTAGACCACTCTATCTAGTTACCTCTTGTTGCCAATCCAGGCACCAGAATGATCATAGCTCATTTTAATGTGGGCAGGGTCGAGGAAAGTCTCTCCTCGACCCCTTCATCAGTGCATGTTTTGTCCAAGAAGCATAGATAATTTTTACTGAGGATACACCACCGGGAACATTTTCTTGCCTGAGGGTGGAAGTACCATTGTTGACTGATTTGAACAGGGATTGGCAGTCAGGACTCCCGGTTTCTATTCCAAACTTTGCATTGCCTCCTCAGGTAAACTTGAGCAAATTACTTAAAATCTCTGTGCCCAGCCTATAGACAAAGGGAGTATGAAGCACCCAAATTATAACTCCCATAAGGCACCACGGAAACATTTCCTAATCAAAATATTTGGTGGTTTGGTATTCAAATTTTAACTTTAAAAAACCCAAATTTTCTAAGGAAACCCCTTCATTTTCTGACTAGCTCTAAATTCATCCTCTTCTCTTCCTGGCTGCAAGGGGTTATTCCTGATCTCTCTCTTTCTCCTGAGTGCAGGTTCCACTCTGACCCACAAGGGTTGTTTGGAGAAAGAGCCAATGCTGCCAGCCAGCACTATCCATTCACCACTCCCACCATTCCTTGTTCACACCAGGAAGGCAATTTGGTCTGTGCTCCGATGACAAGTGCCCTGCAAGGACCCCAACCAGCATGAATGCAGTTCCAAGCAGCTGCTAGGACTCCAGAGAGCCACCCAACAGGCTCACTCGTCTCAGTCTTCAGAGAGTTGCACGAAATCTAGCCACACAACTCCCACTCAAGTTAGCAAGGGAGAATCCCATCCAACCATACAAAATTAAAATGAAATATGAGATGGCCTGAAAAATGCCCATCAGGAATAGAGAAAGGCTTTTGCCAACATTGAAGACCTTTGGATGAATGCAGATGCAAGTCAGAGAAACAAACACTGGTTACCCTCATAGGTGCTCAGATATCCATCAGGTTTTACCTAGCTGTGAATTCATTTCACTATGCTATCCAGGGCCAAACTCATACCCGCTATACTGCTTCAGTTTCCCTGTCTTTAAGAAGGGGATAATACTTGTCACAGGGAGGGTTGAGAGGAAACAGTGGTTAATATTTGTGAAGAGCTCTCAGATCTTTGTCTTTAAATCAAGACTGGATGTCTTGCTAAAAGATATTCTATAGGTCAAACTGGAGTTATGGGCCTGATACAGAAATTACGGGGTGAAAGGCTGTGGCCTGCGTTATGCAGGAGCTCAGTTTAGATTTAGGTCATAGAGTCTATACGTCCAAGGATCACATCTTCCCTCTTTGCCACAGCATTGCACTGGGAACTCATGTCCGCTTGCTTGTGCACCGAGACCCCTAAATACTTTTCAGAATCACTGCTTTCCAAGCTCCTGTCCCCCATTCTGTACGTATGGCCTGCATTCTTTGTTCCTGGATGTATAGCTTTGCATTTGGCTGTATTAAAATACATTTTATTTGAATGGGCCCAGCTTACAAGCGATCCATATTGCTCTTTATCACTACCCTTAGTCTTATCATTATTTACCTTTCCACTAATCTTTATGTCATCTGTATATTTTATCAGCAATGGTTTTATATTTACTTCCAGATCATTGAGGAAAATGTTGAATAGCATCAGGCCTACTTCTGATCTTGGTGGAAGCAATGACGGGCAGTGAGGGGTTTGCGATCAGGTGATCCCTTTGCAAACATTCGCTGGGTCCTTCCACCAGTCTAAGTGGTTTTTGACTCTGGTGGGTAGTGACAGGGGTTTGTCGAGTCTGTTTCTGAACTGAGCTGAACCACATCTGGAAGGATTGCATTGAAGCCTGGCATGTGGTATCACCACTGTGCCTGCTGCCATATGCCCCATGTAAAATGGACAGAGCACCCCTTGAAAATGATCTCTAAGACCCATCGATCTGATGTTATGCATTCCCAGGTGCTGCAGAACTTTACCAGAGGGTGGCCAAATGGGTGAATTGGGGTGGTCAGCTGTAGCGGTTGGGGGCTAGTGGTCTATCGACACCTCGACCAACACATCAAAATTGGTGTTTCGAAGTGGATGTCTGGGATATGGAAGATTGCGGGCCAGATGGTTTACACCTCCAGAACTTAGTTTTCTTTTTCTATGGCTTGTAGTAGCTCTGGGTTCGGCATTGGGGAGTACGTGATTTGTGCTGGAGTTGCAAACTAAATTTCCTCTTTTGTCCTGGCATGTAGATGCCCAGTGAGTGGAGAGTGGCCCTAGAATCCTTTAGGGTGTGAAGAGAGACATCAGAGCTTAGTGCCTTCAAAGAGAAGGTCTTCAATGGTCGACTGCACCTTCTTCAGGAAGTCCAACAGATGTAAATATGACACATGTCGCCTAACCAGGTAGAAGTGGACCTGGCCGCTGTGCTAGCTATGTCAAGGGCAGATTGTAGCATCATCTTGGCCACTAACTCTCACTCTTGGATGAGGCTTTAAATTGGTTGTAGTGCAAGTTGGGCAGCTGTTCAAATAAAGTTGTCCCATTTCAAATAATTTATGTAGTCATATTTCACCATGAGAGTTTGTTAATTGGCAATTCGAAACTGCACCATGACTGAGGAGTACGTTTTCCTCCCAAAAAGGTTCCAACGCTTCCAGTTCATATTGTAGGGAGTGGACCTCCTCTGGTGTTGAGGGCCATGGGAATTAACGGCGTCCACCACAATGGAGTCAGATGGAGGGTGGGAGAAGAGGAATTCAGTCTCCCCCACTGGGACATAATATTTTTTGTCCACCCGCTTACAGGAATGTGAAACCAATGCTGGTGTCTGCCAAATGGTTTTTGTGGGGTCCAGAAGAGCCTCTTTCATAGGTAGGGCAATTTTTGAGGATGAGAATGAATGGAGTATGTCAGGAAATCTGTGGTAGGTATCCTTGACTACTTCTAGCAGTATTTGAAGAGTGTCTGCCACTGTCTTCATTAGATCCTGGAAGATGTGAAAGTCATCAGCCATAGATGGTGCAGGAGGCATGATGGCTTCATCTGGGGAGGAGGAGGATATGGTCCTCAGCATCATCTCTTCCTCAACACCACCCTCTCATTCCTCCATGATTTCTTCTGGAGGTTCCGAAGCTCTGGATGCTGCAGCCGAGGGGGTGCATCTCGAGGGTTCTTGGTCAAGGCATGGTGGCAATATGCAG
Source organism: Chelonoidis abingdonii (assembly GCF_003597395.2). NCBI lineage: Eukaryota > Metazoa > Chordata > Testudines > Testudinidae > Chelonoidis > Chelonoidis abingdonii. The sequence goes on along the minus strand of NC_133770.1, from coordinate 14,353,145 downwards.
TCCAAGGGTACTAGTATGGCCACTGGGGTGGTGGTGGCATAGAGCTTGGAGGCGGTGCTCATGGTTGCCCATACCAAGATGGCAGTGGTGGGGCCATCTGAGGATATGCTTGAGGGCCTGTCGGTAATGGCACCATAAGGAGCTTGGGAGGAGTATTGTGATACTGCTTCATCTGGTTCGGTATCCAGGTCCACATTTGAGAGTAGAGAAGACTCCCGTGCTAGACAAAGACTCGGTACAGAGGTTCCAGTACTGAAAAGAGGAGACTCCAGTATGTCAGATACATATAGGTCCCTTGAGCACTAGAATTCCAGCAGTACTGACAGACTCATTGCTACTGGTGGCAGCGGGGGTAGGGGGACACATGGAGATCTTGCCCACATCAATCACTTTGGTACTGGCTGGGGCATCGATGATGGTACCGATCGAGTATCACATATCGGCAATGTCTTCTTAGAGGAGTGCTTACTGCTCTCCTTATCATTCGGTGCTGTTGACTGGTGTCAGTATCAATGGTACCTGCCACTGTAGATCATAATCTGAGGGACTAGGCCAGGATTGTCTTGGTGCCAATGGTACTGAGGATTCAGTGGATAACAAGCATGCTGGAGATCATTTGCGGCTAGCCGGGGCTCACTGTGGGGACATCCCGCTCTCTTTTTCGATGACTTATGAGAGGGGTCAGTGGCTGGTTTCTTTGACCCACAGCCTTTAGATGTTGATGGCTGTGGGGAAGACTCAAGTCTGCCAGTTGATGCTTGGTACAGGTCCAGAGAGGGTCAGAGGGCCATTTCCTTTCTCAGTTCCCTATCCTTGCGAGGCCTGGGCCTGGTTTGCTAGCACAGACCACACTTTTGTGAAATGTGGCCTTCTCCAAGGTAGCTTATGTACCAGGAGTGCTTGTTTGCAACAGAGATAGCCTCTTTGCAGGTGATGCACTTCTTGAAACTCAGTGAACTGGACTTATCCCACTGAGGATGGGCCCCCAATGAGAAAAAAGTGGGGGGTGGGGAGGAAGGGGTCTTTTGTTTTGTTTTTTTCGGAGAGAAAACTCTAAGAAAGAGAAAGAAAAACTACAACTACACTAAAAACTAAGTCCGAATAGACTAACTAACTATGGAAATGCAAAAGTGAAAGTGGACCTAACGGACTGTGAATAGTTCAATCCTTAGTCAGGGGCGAATGAAAAGGAACTGAATGGAGTTAGCATGTGCATGCTGGTTAGCCTCATGGCGGGGTACAAGGAGAGACAGTGCATGTGTGGCCTAATGGAAACTGCTACCAAAGTTCTCCAATCAGCAGCACAGGGATGCAAGCACACCTATAGTGGATTACCCATAGGAACACTATTTGAAGAAGAATACCTTTTTTCCATAAAATCATATTGACTATCATTAATTACATCTAGCACAGAATCATAGAAATGTAAGGCCGGAAGGGACTTGAAGAAGTCATCTAATACACACACACACACACACACACACACACACACACACACACACACAGGCAAGAATAAGTGAATCTAGACCTTATGCTCTCATTCTTTATCAATTGAGTTCTATATTAGCTTTTCCATTATTTTGCCTGGGTTTGATGTCAGGCTAAACTGGTCTTCTTACTTGCCCATTTTGAATACTGGCATAACATTAACATTCTTCTGATCTTCAGGAATTTCCACAGTATTCTAAGATTTATTAAAAATTAACATCAACAGGCCTCAGCCAACTCTTTTAGGACTCTTGAGGGAAGTTATTTGTGCCTGCTGATTTAGAAATGTTTATCCCTAATGGATATCATCTAAAATCCTTTTCCGTTACTAAGGGTCCAGAAAGTATTTCCTCCTCCTCATATGATACAAGTACGTCATCCCAATTCTTCCAAAACAGAGAACTGAAATATCTGTTGAACACATTTGCCTTTTCTGCATCATTATTAACAATTCTACCATCTCCATTTAGTAATGGGCCTATACTATTGCTAACACACATAAAGACATTTTACTGTTCCTAATATGCATAAAAACACCTCCTTACTGTCCTTAACCCTACCAATCATGATATCCTTAGCTTCCCTCATCAATTGTATGCATTTCATAACTTCTAATTTTATCCATTGCTATCTATGATGCTGTCTAGGTTATCATAATGGTTACTTCTGGCTTTAAAAATCTATGACTCCAGGGATGAGTTAAAGAATTAGTAATATTCAAATACATTGTGAAATTATGTCAGAAATGCAGACTACAGTGATTGAATAGGTGTGACAGTAGCAAGAGCAGGATATTGCAGTTGCACAGCAAGAAGTGGCAGTGAGAGGGCCAGGAGAAAGAGAGGTTTCTGGCAGGAGAGACAGAAGGAATGACAGCTGGAAGACAGACTGTGTCCTAGCAGTAATGAAAAAAGAGGGATCTTTTCAGCTTGCACATATTGCCGGTGTGTGAATCCCCATTAATAACAATAAGCTGATGGTGATGGATAGTGCTTGGATATGAATTACACCAACATGCATGACTTTTTCCTATAAATAATACTAAAAATACTAGAAATGTATCAGGCTTACATAAAATAGCAGTTTCTCCAGAATAGGGAGCCAGATCCTCAGCTGGTATGAATCAGTATAGCCCTATTGAAGTGAACAAAGCTATGGTGATTTGCAGCTGAGCCATGTATTTTTATTTTAATTCTCCTTTAGCTTAAATAAAATGAACTATAGACTTAAAATTGGTCTCTGGCTTTAACAAATGCTTGCCATTGACCCAACAGATAAAAACAATAAAGTCCATAGAGTATTGTTTGGTGAAAAAGACCAAGCAGATTCAACAGATTGATATTCCACTTAAAAAATTAAACATGGAAGTTAGCCCTATCTCATTTACGTGGGGCCAGATTCTGATCACTCTTATACTGGTGTAAATATGGGGCAGTCACTCTGAATTTTCACTAGTTGAACTAAGATTAGAACTTGGCCCATAATGAATTACTGTCCTGTGGTAAATTAGTCCATAGCAGTTGGGTTTTAGCCTTTAAAAAAATATTTCACAGCAATGGATTATCAAAATAAACCATAACAATCTTCTCATTTTGAGGGAATGTGGAGTAAGAGAAGGCAGAGATGAGGTAAAGAAACATAAAGTACAAAATACTTAAATTCATGAAACCCCCTCCATACAAGGTATTCACAGCACTTTAGAAGCCTCATAGCAAGCTCAGGGGAAGGTAAATATTACCGTCATGCTACAACCAGGGAAATCGAGGCACAGACAAGTTATGTCTTTCAAGATCCCATGTCAGAATGGAACCAATTTCTGCCAACTCTCAGTACATCTTCCCTAACCACTAGAGCACACTGTTTCTTGTACAGCTGGCTAAGTACTGCAGGCCAAATCCTGAGTGGATTTAGACAAACTTTCCTTCATTCTTTCTCAAGCAAGCTGCTCTTTATACTGTAGAGCTTGCTTAACAATGTGGCTCAGGATTTGGCCTGGGATATACTGTGCCCTGGCTCTGGAGAACATGAACTGTAGAAGGCTATTAGCAACAGTGTGAGACATAGGGCTCAATCCCCACCCCCAGTTCTGTGGAGACAGACTCAGCTGCTGTAAAAAGACAGAGGATTCTCTAGACAGGACACATGTCAGAGGTGGGAGGGGTAGACACATGGTACAGCTTCTCTAACAGTACATCAGGAGCTGTTTCAGCTCCTGCATGGCCCACGATTTGGGGATTGGAAAGCATCTCAATATTGCCTGCCTCAAGCAGTCTATAATGCTAAGTCTACCTCCTCAAAAAATCATGAGATGAGCTTAAGAAAACGTGAGACATTTTAAAAACAAAACACTTTGGGGTTCTTTTGCCTGCATTCTGGTTTCTAAACTGCTAGGGGCCACCTTTCCAAGCATCACTCTGTAACCATCAGAGCTAGAGCCTTTCCTTTAAAAAACACAAACATAAGAAAGATGAGATGCTCACGTCTTAGCACGATTCCAGGAGCTGGGGTTTGAAGAAAAGACACCAAATATCCCGAGGCTCATAATAAAATCACAGGAGTTGCCAACACTGCCCACTTCCTTCCCCCCTCCTCCCCTCCTCAGCGGTGCTCACTGACTCAGTAGGATTGGGAGCTTGGCTGCTTGCCCTTGGACTGCAAAGAGACTTTATAATGCACCCAGATCCCAGGGGTAGAATTTTACACCCACTTTGCACAGGAGGAGATGACCGATCAAGGCAATAGAGAATCAGGCCCACCAATTATATTGTAGTAACAATACTCAGCAGGATGCCCCGTTATTTTTCTGAAGAGGGACATTTCTAGACCTGCCTCTCTAAACTATCTTTAGGTTGTTCACGTTGCTCACCTAGCGCTCTCAAATTAGCTCCCACTATTTTGACACAAATCTTTTCCTTCTGTCTTTGGAATGTTCAGACTCCGAGTTACACTGAAATAAAAAACAACTGCTGAACAAAGACTTGCTCTGCTCTGCTCCCTTCCTGGTGACAGAAATAGACTCCAGGGCTATTTTTATCCTGGAGAACACACAGCACATGTGCAAGTTACCACTGCCAGTAATAAATACTGCCCTAAGAGGGTCAAGAAGCTACTGTAAACAGTGATTAGTAATGAGACCATTCTGTTCTCTTATTACCGTAGAGGCATCATTATCTATCCTCTAATTTCATACTTTATGTCTCATCACACAAAAGCCTTTACAGAAAGCAGGCAGGGTTGTATGCCTTTTCAGACGGGACCATTCCGAGCAATAGGAATATAAATAGTTCTTGACCATGTACCCACAACTGCATACTCTGAAAATACAGTTTTCAGTGCTGGTACCTCAGCAGTCCCTTCCACTGCTATTTGTGGCTGACACATTAGCAGGAGATTGATCTTCCTCATTATTTTTCAAAGGAATGTTCATGCTGCGACACCATTTACAGGAAGGGGTGTTTATAACACGAGATAAAGTCTTTATTTTGTGTCGCCCATTGTAAACTGTCGGGTATATTTGTGTGGTTCGCATCCTGGCACATCAGCATCATATCTGAGCATCTCACAAAGCTCAATGAATTTCTCATAAGAACAACCATACTGGGTCACACCAAAGGTCCATCTAGCCTAGTATTCTGTTTTCCGACAGTGCCCAATGCCAGGTGCCCCAGAGGGAATGAACAGGTGATCATGAAGTGATCCATTCCCTGCCTCTCATTCCCAGCTTCTGGTAAACAGAGGCTAGGGACACCATCTCCTCATAACTGTGTGAGAAGTGTGCATTATCCCTATCTGCAGCTGGGTAAACTGAGGCACAATGATTAAGTGACTTGCCCAAGGTTACATAGAGAGTCTGTGGAGCCAGGCACTGAGCCCAGGTCTTCTTAGTTGTATTGTCATAACCATAAGGCATCTCCTCTCTTCCTCAAAAGTCATCTCAACCACTACTGTGTCTTTCTAATCCCAGACTTGTGTCACAATAATTCATAGCACTTAACAAATGCATGCAAAGTGTTTTGAAGATGGAGGGCCAGATTCACACAAGGGAGGTGTAGACAGTACCTCTCTTTCCAGCTAATCTTCCATCCCACAAGGCCTTCACTCAAGAGAAGGGTAGACAGTGATGTCACCTTCTGCTCAGGGCCAAACGATCTATCCCTGCCAGTGCTCTACAGAACAAGCTGGCACTTTCTCACCTCTCATGCTCTTCCCAATCACAGAGAGGCATTTTTGGCTCCACCCTTCCTTTAGATTCCCCTGGTACAGGGGAGGTTTCAGCCACCATGACCTCCTTCCCTGGTGGACTTTTTCCTTTAGGCGCTCTGCACCATAAACCTAAGATGGATCTTGTCTATAAAAGGGTCAAGTTTATCACTGGGTCAAAACAAGATCCTGAGGTCTTTGCGCAGACCTTGCTCAGGCAAAATCAGTGGACGTTTTCTCTGAGTAAAGACCTCAGGATTTGGCCCATACTTTGCTGACTAACGTATCAATCTGCCTGGAACTGGACAGAGGCACACAACTGGCAGGTTGGAAGAGTTTAGAGGAGGCACACAGAAGCCAGTTTGCGTGCACATGGCTGGAATGCTAGTTGTGGGGGGAACACCTCTGGAGATAGTTCTCTTAATAAAGAGCCAGTTTAGTTGTGTAAACATGGAGTCCTCTCATGTTATTACTCAGCACACAGTACATAAAAAAATTATTATGAATAGGCTGTTGTCTCAGGCCCATGGACTTCACTGCACAATGCAGCAGCAGCAGATGCTATTTTGGGAAGGAGAAAGCTGCTGTTTGGACATGGAATCTGCCCAACACAATTATTCCATTTAGATAGAAATGACATATTCGGGCACAAGCAATCGCATTGGACATGCCATAATTTTGCATGATGGGGTCAACTTTATAGTTAAGAGAGTTGACTTACAATTACATCATTCTCCTATCCCATTCTTCCACCCAACCCCAACCCCTAATTTATTTTAGATGCATTGTTAAACCCTAACGAAAAGTGTCCTGGAAACTAATATCCTCTATTTGCAGTTTTGTTGTAGTTGGTCATAGAATCATGGAATCTCAGGGTTGGAAGGGACCTCAGGAGGTCATCTGGTCCAACCCCCTGCTCAAAGCAGGACCAATCCCCAATTAAATCATCCCAGTCAGGGCTTTGTCAAGCCTGACCTTAAAAAACTCTAAGGAAGGAGATTCCACCACCTCCCTAGGAAACCCATTCCAGTGAAATGTTTTTTCCTAATATCCAACTAAACCTCCCCCACTGCAACTTGAGACCATTACTCCTTGTTCTGTCATCTGCCGCCACTGAGAACATCTAGATCCATCCTCTTTGGAACCCCCTTTCAAGTAGTTGAAAGCAGCTATCAAATCCGACCCCCCAATCTTCTCTTCTGCAGACTAAATAATCCCAGTTCCCTCAGATTCTCCTCATAAATCATGTGATCCAGCCCCCTAATCATTTTTTGTTGCCCTCCGCTGGACTCTTTCCAATTTTTTCACATCCTTCTTGTAGTGTGGGGCCCAAAACTGAACACAGTACTCCAGATGAGCCCTCACCAATGCTAAATAGAGGGGAATGATCATGTCCCTCAATCTGCTGGCAGTGCTTCTACTTATACAGCCCAAAATGCCATTAGCCTTCTTGGCAACAAGGGCACACTGTTGACTCATATCCAGCTTCTCATCCACTGTAACCCCTGGGTCCTTTTCTACAGAACTGCTGCTTACCCACTCAGTCCCTAGTCTGTAACAGTGAATGGAGTTCTTCCATCCTAAGTGCAGGACTCTGCGCTTGTCCTTTTTGAACGTCAGATTTCTTTTGGCCCAGTCCTCCAATTTGTCTAGGTCCCTCTGTAATCTATCCCTACCCTCCAGCATATCTACCATTCTTCCCAGTTTAGTTTCGTCTGCAAACTTGCTGAGGGTACGGTCCATGCCATCCTCCAGATCATTAATGAAGATATTGAACAAAACCATCCCCAGGACCAACCATTGAGGCACTCCGCTTGATGCCGGCTGCCAACTAGACATGGAGTCATTGATCACTACCCATTGAGTCGGATGATCTAGCCAGATTTCAATCCACCTTATAGTCCATTCATCCAGCCCATACTTCTTTAACTTGCCGGCAAGAATACTGTGGGAGACTGTATCAAAAGCTTTGCTAAAATCTCTCCCAGATCTTGTGTCTCCCAAGATGTGGGAGAGACAAGATGGGTGAGGTAATATCTTTTATTGGATCAACTTCTATTGATCAAAGGGAGAAGCTTTTGAGTTTCACCAAGCTTTCTCAGACTGGAAAAGATAAGGAGAGTGTCCAAGCTAAATACAAGGTGGGGCAGATTGTTAAACATAAGGGGTTTACACATGTTTTAGGAGACCACTTAAAAGGAAGTGTGCAATTAAGACCTCTGCAATCCTAGGACAAAGGAGAGTAATAGGCAGTAAAGTGTGTTGCAAATTATTGTAAGGAGCCACAAAACCATAGTCACTGTTAAGTCCATGGTCTTTAATGTCCTCAGAGCTGTGAATGTAAATTCCCAGGCTTGTCTTTCCATAGTGTTCGGCAGGTTTCCTTTGAGGATGAGGCCTGAAAGATGAGATATGGAGGGACTGCTCTGTGAAAAGTGTTCATCCACAGGTGATAGGGCATTTTTGGCTTTTATCATTTTTCTGTGTGAGTTCATTCAACAGCATAATGGTTGTCTGGTGTCACCCATATAGTTGTTGTTGGGGCATTGTTGGGGCACTGGATGAGATACACCACGTGTTGTCATAGGCATGTGTGGAACCCATAGATCTTGAAAGGTGTGCTGTGGGAGGTATTGATCACTATAGCAGTGGCGATATGGCTGCAGGTTTTGCACCTGATTTTCTGGCAGGATCTGGTGCCGCTCTGAGTTGGTGTGTCCTGGTCTGTGGGGAGCTTGCTTCTGATGATGAGCTTGGCAAGGTTGACCTGGGGTTATTGGAAGGGCCTAAGAGAAGGATTGGGAAAGATTTCTTTTAGGATGTGATATCCATCAAGTACTGGTTGTAATTATTTAATGATACCCCATATGAGTTCCAACGTGGGGTGGCAGGTGACAACTAGATGTGTGCAACAGTGGTTTTTCTTGTTGGTGGGTTATTTTTCTGTATTGAAGCAAGTTGTCTTGGAATATTTGGGTGGCCATCCCAGGATGAGTTCTACTTCTCTGTCAGATCACAACACAGGAACAGCAGGAGCAGCAGCACCAACATTCCCAGCAAGGTACCTCAATACTTACCTGAAGAGATGAGTTGAGAAAGAAGTCCAGTCTCAGTGCACACTGATCAGTGTGATGTATGCTTCTCTTGGACAGAGGGAGCACACCCTGGGCATCTGAAATCCACAGCAGTTCAAATCCCAGATAAGCACCCCATTTATCCAAAACCAAGGATTAAAGTGGGCGCTCTCCATAGCTAAAACCTCTCAATATCTGATCTGAATTGGAGGCTGTAACAGATTCTCATCCTCTGTGGACCAGGTACAAAGGGGGACATTTAATACACACTGACTAGAGTTGAACATCCAGTTATTGACTCCTCCTTGTTGACACTGCCAGCAAGATGGCCAACTACTGATGGGGCTAGTATCTCATGGTACAAAAGAGACTGAACTCTGCTACAACCAATATAAAGGAAATTCTCTCCTGACAGTGCTGGACACAGACAGGTCCCTGTAGTCCTCCCAAACCAAATAAACACAGCCTGTGCTACCTAGTGTTATCATGCAGGATCTCCCTAAATCCTGCTGACTACACTGCTGATTATTATCCAGTAGGACCAGAGACAACAGACTCATTTCACACATGTAGCAAAGGTTGCCTTTATATGGTAATGGTTCACCCACCAACTCTGCTCTTACTGGCAACTTCTATTCCCAGATGCAGATTACGGGAATATTTTAATCTTGTCATATTTAAGCTATGAATGATAAAATCTCTGCAACGTCTGGCAGAGGCTGAAATGACAGCACCCCACAGCTGGCATGCTGGGCACAATGCAGAGCTTGGGAAGCTGGAGACCTCGGTCCAGGGTTCCTAGTGTGACGGTTCCTCTAGCTCTCATTTATCATCTGTATGGGCACAGTAGGAATGCTTATGGGGGAAACCGTTATTAGAAAACATGGCATTTGAGTACTAAAACGCCAAAAAGATAAATGGGGCCAGCTGCAAAATAATCATTTAAAAAATTACTTTGTAGAGTTTCCAGCATATCCTTTATACTAACAGGGAAGAAGTATATTAAAATGATTACTGTGCCATATTCATACTTTGTCTTGGTATAAATATAATGTATGTAGGATTGTTGCACATAGTTATGTAGATGTGCAATGCATAAAAAGGTCCCATGTCACAATTCCAGTCTTGCAAACTTCTACTTGCTTAAGGCAGTTTTTTTTCTGATGGGTAAAATATAATTTGTTTTTAATTATTGTTAATCATTATGATCAGGACAAGCAAATAGATTTTGGCCTACATTTTCAGAAATGACTCATACTGGTGGGTGCCCATTTGAGACACTGGAAAGGGATCTCTGCACTTACTGAAAATCAGACCTCTTTAAGATAACTAGCTGGACGCTCAAAAACAATTTTTGAAACTGGAGATCTGGGCTGGTAAATGTTCATGACATTTTCTACAAGGCTGCACTATACACCAGAGTAGAGGGGTTATCCCCAGTGTCCTGGCCTAATTCCTGTAAGAGTAATAAAGCTGGGAGGGAAATGGTTTTCCTGCACTATGAAAATAATGGAGATGTCAAAATATTTCCCCATTCCAGATCAGGATGAAACTGAGACCTTTTGAGGTTTTTGTGAAAAATGTGAGAGAGCAACCCACTCCAGAACAGCCTATAGCGCAGGAATTAGGGCACGCACCTGGGACATGGCAGACTGAGGTTCAAGTCTAATATCTGAGTCAAACAGAGACTTAAACCTGTGTACTTCAAACATCACAGATGAGCACACTAATCCTGAGCTATTGGCTAGCTTGAGTAGCTTCCCCTTGCCTCTCTCTCTGGCTTTGGCCAGAAATTCCATCCTAGACCTGTGAAACCATTCCCTGGTGAAAGTTTCATTGAAACTAATACATTATCTTGAAAAGTTCTGGCATTGACATTTTCCAATGAAAAACCATTCAGTTAGAAAATTCCCAACCAATAGTAATGAGTAATTACATTCTGCATCACTAAATCCCACTCTCTCCACCCCTCCACCCCCATCTCTTTCAGTTGGCTATGGAATTCATCATCACTTCTTGGCCTAAACTGTGATGTAAAGTTGTGCTGCTAAGCAGCTGCCATATTTCACCCCAGAGGTGGCTGCATTTCACTGGTGATGTACGGGCACACAGGGAAGCTGGTGACCGAGTCAAGAACTGACTCCAAATCTCCTATGGCCCAGTGACTTAACTACAAGGCCATCCATCCTCTCTTAGAGCCTTTTACTGAAACGGCAGCAAGGTTTTCTTGCTCAAGTGAGGGGCAATTAGATTAGTGCGGATGGAGCAGGACACTTTGTGTTGGGGAGCTGGGTATAATAAAAAGTCATCCACTGGAGTTGGATGAGGTGTCCCCAATAGTGTGATTTGATTTTGCTCCTTCTCCAGGAGGAAGAGCAAGCTATTAAAGACCTGACTGTGGCGCCTCAGGCGAGTAGTGCCAGTGGCTTTGATGGGACTGCTCACCTGTGAAAGAACCGACCAAGGTCAGGATCCCCCAGCTGAGTCCTGCAAGTGAACAACAGAACTCGCTTTGCACAGGGAGTGCTGGCTCTTGCACTTAGACTGTGTCAAAAATGTTACCACCATTGCTGCCCCTGTTTCAGCCCCCTCAGCTTTAACCACAGTGTGTGCACGAAGTTCTAGGGCAGATGTGGCTCTAGGGCAGCCCCCAGCCTTTTAAGCACTGTGGACTAGACTCACAGCTGGTGAAAAATCAGTGTGGCTCCACTGAAGTCCATGAGTTTACACCAGCAGAGATTTTTGGCCCCAACTCATCTAAACTTCCTGTGACTTTAAGCACCCTATATGCTAGTATAATACTTTGTGTACAAAATATGCCTTGTGAGGTATCACTTGAAAACAAATAACTCGCTGATCATTAATAGTCTCATATAATGTGTGTGGGCAGTGCATATTCAGAGTTATGGATGTGTGCTGAAATTATGAGTAAAGTGGGTTTAAATCAGACTTGTCAGGGGGAGTTGGTAAACCGGTCTGCCCTAGCCAAAGGAATGTGGGTTGACCTCGCTTTCCATATAAGCAGTAAACAGGACCATCAGGACAGCAGTGGGAGGTGATTGCAGGTTACCGAACAATTTGCATTTTAGCAAGCACTAGGAGGGGAAGAAAACAGCAAGGAGCTGTTCACCACCAGACTCCATGTCACCTTCCTCACAGCGGGAACAAACTAGACTTTGAGGGGTAACTTCAGAAGAATCCAATTCAAAAGTTCCCTGGACTGTAAAAGAAAGGGGCAGAACCCTCCAAGTTCTCTCTTTCGCCTACCAAGCCAGAGAAACCAGCAATTTGGGTTTCTAGAAGAGATCCTGATGGAGGCACTCCTACCTCCCTGGCCACACTATAGCAGACCTTAAGGCGGCCATCCTGCAGCAAAAAAACTTCAGGACCAGACTTCAAAGAGAAACTGCTGAGCTTCAGTTCATCTGCAAATTTGACACCATCAGCTCAGGATTGAACAAAGACTGTCAATGGCTTGCCAACTACAGAAACAGTTTCTCCTCTCTTGGTTTTCACACCTCAGCTGCTAGAACAGGGCCTCATCCT
>NC_133770.1:14274556-14337913 GCF_003597395.2 Chelonoidis abingdonii | reverse complement strand
AGAACAGGGCCTCATCCTCCCTGATTGAACTAACCTCGTTATCTCTAGCTTGCTTGCTAGCATATATATACCTGCCCCTGGAAATTTCCACTACATGCATCTGACGAAGTGGGTATTCACCCACGAAAGCTCATGCTCCAAAATGTCTGTTAGTCTATAAGATGCCACAGGATTCTCTGCTGCTTTTACAGATCCAGACTAACATGGCTACCCTTCTGATACTTGATGGAGGATAAGCCATCTCATTGCTGGAAGACTGTGGGTGAGAAAAGCCATCTTCAACAATACCTGTGCCTTGCTAGGTTCAGTTTGAGAGGTTTAGGTCTGTGTTTTCACTTTTTTTAGCTTGAAACCATTTCTAACTTTATCCCTTATACTTGAACTCACTTCAAATCCTATCTCCTTTTGTTAATACATTTGTTTTACTATTAATCTAAACCAGCATTGCTGTATTTAAATTAAAGTGTTGGTTATCGGCAGTGAATGCAGTGAGTTGTTTAGGTTTTGTCTCTGTAAAGCAGGGGTCGGCAACCTTTCAGACGTGCTGTGCCGCATCTTCATTCATTCACTCTAATTTAAGGTTCCGCGTGCCGGTAATACATTTTAACTTTTTTAGAAGGTCTCTTTCTATAAGTCTATAATATAGAACTAAACTATTGTTGTATGTAAAGTAAATAAGGTTTTTAAAATGTTTAAGAAGCTTCATTTAAAATTCAGTTAAAATGCAGAGCCTCCTAGACCAGTGGTCAGGACCCAGGCAGTGTGAGTGCCACTGAAAATCAGCTCACATGCTGCCTTTGACACCCGTGCCATAGGTTGCCTACCCCTGCTGTAAAGGAACAAATGGACCGTATTATTCCTTGGAATGTGGTAGGCCTGGGCTGAGTAGTGCAAAGCACACGGGTTTGGGACTGGAGATATGTTGGGGTCACCTGCTAACATTAACCAGGTCTGATAAAGGCAAAAGTGGGTCTGGGATAACGGCTGGCAGGCTGTTGGATTCAAAGTGGTTGAATCAGAGCTGACCAGCATAGAGAGCATGAAGCACATGCTAGATGCTGGCTGCATGTGTGTCCCAGGCTAGGAGCGACACATAGCAGAAGCATTTGGGGGCATTCAGGGTTATAACGCAATTGGTGACACAACCTCTCACTGGTCAGAATTCCACCCCAAAGCATGGTAGTGGCATAGTCAGCAGGATTTACCCCCACCTTGCCCGGGGAACCATTTCAGATTGGGGGTAGGGGGAAACTTCAACCATAATTCAAAGGGCTACTTAGGCACCTGAAAATACTAGTATTTTTGCAGACAATAGGGGTGAGGGTGCAACAAAAAATTATAACTCAAAGTGGGGGCTCAGCTCAAAAAATCTGAAAACTGCTCAGGGTGCCGGCAGGCGGGTGACTAGGGGCTGTGTGCAGAGAGGGGGTAGCTCAGGGTGCAAGCAGGGAGTAGCTAGGGACTGTTTGCAGAGAGGGGATAGCTCAGGGTGTAGGGAGGGTCTGTGTCTGAGGGGTTGCTGCTGCTTAAAGGGCAGCTGTGCATTCAGCCCCTAGTTGGCACAGGGGGATAGCTCCACTGGGCAGGGACTGGGAAAAGGGACCTGCTCTGCCCATCCGGGACACGATGGGCAAGGGGAGGGGGACACCCTGATATCAGTCCCCCGCCTTCCCGGGCTCTGTACAGCAGATAAGAGGCAGGATCCCAGTCCTGAGCAGCATAGGTAGCAGCGGCTCCATAGCGGTGGTATGGGGGGTAAGGACAGAATGGTGGCTGCAGAGAGCAGCAGAGCAGGGCAGCAGAGGGAGGAGGGGCAGCTTCTCCCCTCCTGCTGCAAACTTCACCCAAATGTGGTACATGGAACCCCTGAGGTTGCTCGCTCTGTTTACACTGCAAGCCGTGGTAAAATAGTTTTAAAGGATTCTCCAGTGAAAAGGCTGTGAACAGCTGACGAAGTGGAACTGTTTTCTTATTTCCTGTTTGTTTATTCTGGGTGAGGGAAGAAGAACAGAGGGAAGAGTGCAGCTGAGGAAGAAGCAGTTAGAAGAGCTGTGTGCACAGTGAGTTCTGTCAGCAGCTGGCCAGAAGCAGTCAGAGCCAGTGAGCATGCTGCATTTGTATGCCATGAGCAGGATGGGGCATCTGGTCCAAATCAGGGACCCAAGGGGCTACCTTTTTCTCCTGCAGGCATGCAGAAGACCAAGCAGATGATTCCCCAGGTGATCCAGCAGAGGCAAGGACAATGGCAAGTGATCCAGAGCTGCGGAGGCTGGAGTAGAAATGTCTGCTAGTGGAGGAGAGATGGATGGAGCTGGAGGCCGGTGCCAAGTGAAGAGACAGAACAGAAGAACAGAAGTTTGTTGACCAGGACAGAGGAGGAGGGACAAGTTACACCCTTTGGGCCCCGGAGGAAGCGCATAATAGAGTGCCTGATCGGGGCGAACAGATGACCAGATGTGGGTACGATGGACCCCATCACTGTGCCTGAAGCCTGAGGCCTTATGGCCAGTAAGTCTATGCTGGAATGCTGACTGTAGAAAGTGTTTTTCCTTGATGTGTTATTTTCTGTAATGAAGTAACAAGATTGAGCCCAAGGGTTTGAATGTGAACTCCTGATAACTAGTTTTTTTCAATGCCCCCTCAAGCTGCTGAAGTCATGGATCTTGCCTGGATACAAGAAAACTGAAGTCCAGCTCCAAACTTGGGTTTTCCCATCTAGGGACAGGCCACCAAGCTACCAGGGGGTATGCCTTTAAAAAAAAAATCGGTTCCTTTCACTCCAGCAACCCTTCCCTTCCGCCAACACGAGAAACCAACAGCCTGAGCAAGCCTGGCAGGCTAAGTGAGAATTTCCCTTCCACCCCACTGAGCCAATGAGTGTGCTCTAATTTGACATTTCATTACATTCATAATTCATACAGAACGGATGCTGAACTGCCAACAGTAGCCAACAATCCAATTGTTTTAATTCTAATCCTTTAAAATCCAATCTAAGAAAACTCAGCAACACACCCATCCATTTAGAGGGCTTCATTTAGACCTGTGATGGGAAGTGAAAACTACTGGTGCTTTACATATTGCAACATCTCCATTTTCCTGTGTGATATGGGAAAACTTCAATTCATAACAAAATAAAGTCTGGTTAATTTAGAACTACATGCCACATCCTCAGCTGGTGTAAATTAGCATCGCTCCATTGAAGTCAAAGCAGCTATGTCTGTTTGTTCGAAAAAGGGAATTTTCTGTAGCCTTTTACTACACGAACGTGTGCCTCATTTTCCCTCTGTCCTTTGCATTGTTATCTAGCCGGGGGGGAGAGGGTGGAAAGGTTAAGCCTGCTCTTGGGGGCAAGCAAAGGACGTGAGATGAGACTGTCACCTTGCTGTTGGGGCTGCAATGAATAGGATCACTAAGGAACTGGTTAGAACCTGCTGAATGTGATCCATATCGATGCAGAATGTGAAAGAGACAATGGAAAGTCCCAATGACCAGAACATTCACATCCAGCAGACAAGGACACAGAAGAAGGAGGTTCCCCCACCACACACCCACACACATACCCTGCTTCTCAGCAGGGAAGCTGAACAGAGACACCTGCTTGAGAACAAAGGCCTGAGACGTGACCAGCAGTGGAAAAGTATGGGCCTCTGGAGAAAGCTGGCTGCTCTCTCCTGGGATGCACTGAAGGAGTCAGAGAGACAGTGCCCAAGCAGCCTGAGATGGAATCCACCACAGCTTGGCTCATGGTTTGCTCTGGTGTGACCAGAATGGACTACGCTTCAACCGTTATTTCTTTATTCTAATGTAAGGATTGTGTTTCAGGGGCCTAACAAAGCCTGCTTTGGTTTGAAAAGACAGTTTGGTGTCACTGCAAATACTGGCTGGGGGACAGTAATCCCCGAAGAATGTACATCTCTGATAAAGAGTATATTTCAGCTTGACTCGCTAAGCCAAGCTAATGGTGTGAAGCAGGAGTGCTGCAGCCCAAAAGTTCAGTCTAGGAGGTCGCGAGGCTATGTGGCCTACTCTGGCGAAAGAGGGATACTCCTTGGACGGGTCTGGCTTGCTAAAGTGGTTCCTCCAAGAGTGTTTATAAACTGGGGCATGGCACAGATCCGGTGGATCCCTGATGCTGTTTACAGCAGCTGAGGATCCAGCCCTCCAATTTAAGTGCTCTTTGACTGTTTTCAGGCATGCAGTTTAGAGTTAGCCAGTTATACAGGTGTTTGTTTCATGCTCCATGTTATCCATTTGTCAGCTGTACATTCACCATTATACACTATACAACTGGTGCTTCCAGCTCACAGCACTATTTCCTATTGGCCAAATCCTCAGTTTTTGCTCCCTGAAGCTAAAGTCACATTGGCTTCATAAGCTACGTAACAGCATCATGATTTGGCCCCACATCTACACAGAACTGCAGAGACGTCACTGGACACTGTGGCCTGTCGCATTATGGCTAGTTGGGAAGTAGTGGCGCCTGAGCTGTGCCTTCTCAGCCTAGTTAATTACCATAGGCCATGCTGGATGGGACTCACTGAGCTACTAACTTCCCTCTTGCCAGCATGCTTTGGCAACTCAACTGTTCCTTTTCCTTCCTCTGGCCAGTTCATCCGCATGAGTGAGCTTCTGCACTCAAGGAAGTGATGGGGCGAGATAGTCTCTCCCATGCAGATTGCCTCCTGTCTGCAAGTTTAACACTTCCTTGATGCTGTACTCCTGGCCTCAACCACTGCAGCAAGCCTTGTTTAGGGCTGGGGATCCACAACTGAGGAGCGCTGTGGGTGCAGTGTGTGCATCCCCTTCTGCCCGTACTCAGTGGAGAAGCCAGCTGGCCTAAGAGTTAATGCAGTTGTAGGCTCTATAAACAACTCCATGGCCCCTCCCATATAGGAGAACAGCTGCCCCTTAATGGGGTGTCTGGATCCCACCTGCAGGGTCTGGGGAAACTTTGACAATGAAGCCCCCTTGCAACCTGCTGTCTGGGAATCACAACAGGCATGGGCACCGACTCTGTGGGTGTTCCAAGGCTGGAGTACCCATGGGGGAAAAATGGTGGGTACTCAACACCCACCGGCAACGCCCCATCACCTGTCTGCCACCATCCAGTGTTTGCCACCACTGGCAGGCCCCCTATCAGCTCCCTCCCACCCTCCAGCGTCTCCTGTCTGCCAGCAGCCTCCCAAAATCAACGCCTCCCTCTGCCTCCCCGCACCTCCCACCTGCCACAATCAGTTGTTTCGTGGTATACAGGAGGCTCTAGGCGGGGAGAGGGGAGGAGCGAGGATGCGGCGCTCAGGGGAGGGGGTGGAACTGGGCAGGAAGAGGTGGGGTGGGAGTAGGGCAGGGCAGGAAGAGGTGGGGTGAGGCCTTGGTGGAAGGGGTAGAGTGGGGGCGGGCCCTGGGGAAAAGCCATGGTTTGAGAGCTCCCTGGTGCTTTGGAAAGGCAGACCCTGTGCTCTTGTTTAATCCAGGCCATAGAAATTCACCCAGTGATTGCGTCCAGCTCATATCTTGTGGCTGAGGACGAGCATATTTTTTTAGAAATAAATCAGATCCTGGCTTGGAGACTCCACCACCACCCCACTTCTGAAACTCCACGCTAGCACTGCTGGGGGCTGGGAGAGCTGGGGCCAGAGTAAATAAAGGCCAGCTCTGTGCCAGGTTACAGCAATGCAGCTGGCCAGTTGGGACGCAGCTCAACTCCCAAAGCCTAGGGGTGCGTGGGTAATACTAGAACAATCAGGACATGTCCTTATCCTGGGCAAATGTGGACTGCTCTAGGGGTTTAGTCGGGCTGCTCTGGTTAAAATGACCAGCAGGTGTGTAGGTATCACTCCACCTCCATTACCCAAACCACTTCTAGCCCTGAGATTAGCAGGGTACATCAGCACCGGAGGTGTGAGCATCCAGCCCCCATCATTCCTCGGCCTGTTTGTCTACTGTAAACCTCTCCTCCCCACAAACCCATTGGAATCTCCATCCTAGACTTACTTGGAACTATCTGTCTCCTCATGATCAGAGGAAGTGATTAATGCCCGGGTACTTCAAGAAATGCAGTATTGTTTTTATCCAAATATCCCTTGGGAATGGAACATCATTTCCCACTATGCTATCCCTGGCTTTCAAAATAACCTCAGCAGTAGTGTCTTTACAGATGTCTCCTATCATTCTCTCCACCTTATCACCACCACGGCGTCAGAGCACGTCACAGGGTTTTCTAAAATCATCTTTTTCACATGTACCTTATATTTTAGGTTCCTCTCCCTCCATACAATCTTATCATTATTCGTAATTATTAATCATAACCCATGTCTCCCGTAAATGAGTCTTTCTTATGTGACACCAATAAATATGGAAATGATTTAATGAAAACACAAATATTTGTCCTGTGACATCAGGTCAGATTCAACCTTAATGACCCATTTAACACATCTAATGCTAATACCTTCCATTTGCAATTTACAGCACCTTCCATCTCAAAGAGCCCTCCACAGCATTTACCTAATGGGATGGCTGGGACCATCACTGGGTTAGAAATGCAGCAGGCATTCTGCACAAGTAGCTCCTTACAGTAGGATCTTTAATGAATGGAAAAGGAAAGAGCAATATTGCCAAATGAAAAGGCAGCAGAAGTTTCAGCAAAAGGAATGTAGTGGGACTGGGCTGAAATTTGGCCAGGACATCAAGCACAAACAGTCAGGCCTGAGCCTGTAGTCATGACTTTAGCAGTCCAGGATCAAATCATAAACAAAAAGGAAGAAGAACAACTGCTGGGAGCGCAATACAGCAGTGCACAGACAATCCAAGAAGGTTTTGGAGACTGTTGGGGACAACTTCCTGGTGCAAGTGCTGGAGGAACCAACTAGGGGCCGTGCTCCTTTGACCTGCTGCTCACAAACAGGGAATAATTGGTAGGGGAAGTAGAAGTGTGTGGCAACCTGGGCAGCAGTGACCATAAGATGGTTGAGTTCAGGATCCTGACAAAAGGAAGAAAGGAGAGCAGTAGAACACAGGCCCTGGACTTCAGAAAAACAGACTTTGATTCCCTTAAGGAACTGATGGGCAGGATCCCCTGAGAGACTAATATGAGGGGGAAAGGAGTCGAGGAGAGTTGGCTGTATTTTAAAGAAGCCTTATTAAGGGCGCAGGAACAAACCATCCTGTAGAAAGAATAGCAAATATGGCAGGCGACCAGCTTGGCTTAATAGAGAAATCATCCGTGAGCTTAAACACAAAAAGGAGGCTTACAAGAAGTGGAAACTTGGACAGATAACTGGGGAGGAGTATAAAAATATTGCTTGAAAAAGCAGGGTTGTAACCAGGAAGGCCAAAGCACAACTGGAGTTGCAGCTAGCAAGGGATTTGAAGGGTAATAAGAAGGGTTTCTCCAGGTATGTTAGCAACAAGAATGTCAGGGAAAGTGTGGGACCATTACTGAATGGACGAGACAACCTAGTGACAGATGAAGTTGAAAAAGCTGAAGTACTCAAATGTTGTTTTTTTTTTGCCTCGGTCTTCACAGACAAGGTCAGCTCCCAGACTGCTGCACTGGGCAGCACAGTATGGGGAGGAGTCGAGCAGCCCTCAGTGGTGAAAGAACAGGTTAAGGACTATTTAGAAAAGCTGGACATGCACAAGTCCATGAGGCCGGATCTATTTCATCCCAGGGTGTTGAGGGAGTTGGCTGATGCAATTGCAGATCCATTGGCCATTAACTTTGGAAACTCGTGGTGATCCAGGGATGTCCGAGACGATTGGAAAAATGCAAATGTAGTGCCCATCTTTTAAAAAGGGAAGAAGGGGTATCCAGGGAACTACAGACTGGGCAGCCTCACCTCAGTCCCTGGAAAAATTATGGAGCAGGTCCTCAAGGAATCCATTTTGAAGCACTTGAAGGAGAGGAAGGTGATCAGGAACAGTCAACATGGATTCACCAAGGGTAATTCATGCCTGACCAACCTGATTGCCTTCTAGGATGAGATAACTGGCTCCGTGGATATGGGGAAAACAGTGGATGTGATATATTTTGACTTTAGCAAAGCTTTTGATATAGTCTCCCACATTATTCTTGCCAGCAAGTTAAAAAAGTATGGATTGAATGAATTGACTATAAGGTGGATAGAAAGCTGGCTAGATCATCTTGCTCAACGGATAGTGAGCAATGGCGTGATGTCTAGTTGGCAGCCGGTATCAAGCAGAGTGCCCCAGGGGTCAGTCCTGGGGCTGGTTTTGTTCAATATCTTCCTTAATGATCTGGATGATGGGATGCATTGCACCTTCCGCAAGTTAGCAGATGACACTAAGCTGGGGGGAGAGGTAGATATGCTGGAGGGTAGGAATAGGGTCCAGAGTGACCTAGACAAATTGGAGGATTGAGATAAAAGAAATCTGATGAGGTTCAACGAGGACAAATGCAGAGTCCTGCACTTAGGACAGAAAAATCCCATGCACTGCTACAGGCTGGGAACTGACTGGCTAAGTGGCAGTTCTGCAGAAAAGAACCTGGAGATTACAGTGGATGAGAAGCTGGATGTGAGTCAATAGTGTGTCCTTGTTGCCAAGAAGGCTAATGGCATATTGGGCTGCATTAGTAGAAGCATTGCCAGCAGATTGAAGGAAGTGATTAGGAATATGAAATTAGGAACATGAAATTGCGAGCCCGTTAGCAAGACTTTTTAATGAATCGGTAAACTCGGGGGTTGTACCGTATGACTGGAGAATTGCTAACGTAGTTCCCATCTTCAAGAAAGGGAAAAAAAGTGATCCGAGTAACTATAGGCCTGTTAGTTTGACGTCTATAGTATGTAAGGTCTTGGAAAAAATATTGAAGGAGAAAGTAGTAAAGGACATTGAGGTCAATGGTAATTGGGACAAATTACAACATGGTTTTACTAGAGGTAGATTGTGCCAAACCAACCTGATCTCCTTCTTCGAGAAGGTGACAGATTATTTAGACAGAGGAAATGCAGTAGATCTAATTTACCTCGATTTCAGTAAGGCATTTGACACGGTCCACACAGGAATTGTTAGTTAAATTGGAAAACGATGGGGATGAATATGAAATGAAAGGTGGATAGAACTGGTTAAAGGGGAACTCCACGGGTGGTATGAAGGGTGACTGTCAGGCGGAAGGAGTTACTAGTGGAGTTCCTCAAGGATGGTTTTGGGACCAATCTTATTTAACCTTTTTATTACTGACCTTGGCAGCAAAGAGCCGGGAATGTGCTAATAAAGTTTGTGGATCATACAAGCTGGGGGAGTTATTGCTAACAACAGAGAAGGACCGGGATATCATACAGGAAGATCTGGATGACCTTGAAACTGAGTATAGTAATAGGATGAAATTTAATAGTGAAAAGTGCAAGGTCATGCACTTAGGGATTAATATAAGAATTTTAGATATACATTGGGGACCCATCAGTTGGAAACAACAGAGGAGAGAGGGACCTTGGAGTATGGTTGATGCAGGATGACTATGAGCTGCCAATGCGATATGGCCGTTAAAAAAGCAAATGCAGTTTTGATGAATCAGCGAGGTATTTCAGCAAAGATAAGGAGTGTTAGTACCATTGTATAAGGCGCTGGTGAGACTCACTGGAATACTGTGTGCAGTTCGGTCTCCCATGTTTAAGAAGGATGAATTCAAACTGGAACAGGTTCAAGACGGGCTACTACGATGATCCGAGAATGGAAAACCTGCTTATGAAAGGAGGACTCAAAGAGCTTGGCTTGTTTAGCGCAGCCAAAGAAGACTCCGGGGGATATGTTTGCTCTATATAAAATATCAAGGAGATAACATTAGGAGGGAGAGGAATTATTTAGCTTAATACTAATGGAGATACAAGTCAAATGGGTACAAACTGGACACTAGGAAGTTCAGACTTGAAATTAGCGACGGTTTTCTAACCATTAGAGGAGTGACGTTCTGGAACAGCCTTCCAAGGGAGTAGTGGGGGCAAAAGACATATCTGGCTTTAAGACTAAGCTTGATAAGTTTATGAAGGGATGATATGATAGGATAGTTTATTTTGGCAATTGGTTCTTGATTATCAGCAGATAGGTCTGCTCAATGGTCTGCGATGGGATGTTGATGGATGGGATCAGAGTTACTGCAGAGAATTCGTTTCCTGACTGCTGGCTGGGGAGCCTTGCCCACATGCTCAGGGTTTAGCTGATTGCCATATTTGGGGTCGGGAAGGAATTTTCCTCCAGGGCAGATTGGCAGAGGCTCTGGAGGTTTTTCGCCTTCCCTGCAGCGTGGGGCATGGGTCACTTGCTGATGGATCTCTGCTTGAGGTTCTTCAAACACAATTTGAAGACTTCAATACTCGGAAATAGTTTAGGGTTTTTATAGAAGTGGATGGTAGGGTTCTGTGGCCTGCTTTGTGCAGGAGGTCAGACTAGATTGATCATATTGTTCCCTTCTGACCTATGAGTCTTGAGTCTATGATATTCCCCTCTATTCGCACTGGTGGAGGCCACACTGAGTATTGCATCCAGTTTTGGCCCCCCACTACAGAAATGATGAGAACAAATTGGAGAGAGTCCAGCGGAAGGAACAAAACTATTAGGGGTTGGGCACATGACTTAGAAGCGAGGCTGAGGGAACTGGGCATATTTAGTCGCAAAGAGAAGAGTGGGCGGCGGGGGGGGGGGGATTTGATGTGGCAGCCTTCAACTACCTGAAGAGGGGTTCCAAAGAGGATGGAGCTAAACTCTTCTCAGTCATGGCAGATAATAGAACAAGGAGCAATGGTCAAGTTGCAATGGGGGAGGTCTAGGTTGTATATTAGAAGAAACTATTTTACTAGGAGGGTGGTGAAGCACTGGAATGGGTTACCTAGGGTGGTGATGGAATTTCCATCCTGAGAGGTTTTTAAGGCCAGGTTTGACAAAGCTCTGGCTGGGATGATTTAGTTGGGGTTTATCCTGCTTTGAGCAGGGGGTTGGACTAGATGACCTCCTGAGGTCTCTTCCAACCCTAATCTTCTATGATTCTATGATTTCACATAAGAGGTGCTTGTCCATCTGTGCAATTTTCAGAAAAGTATCTCTAAGATTTTTTTGAAGATGCCAGGGCAACAGATTTGCTCTCTCGCCACACTGCAGAACACGTGAGTGAGATTCAGCTGGAGCAAGCAGCATAGTATCTTGGCTTTCCCCTTTAAACCTCTGGCCTCTGTTGGACAGACACTTCCCATCTTCTCTCAGTCAAGAGGCACTGTCATTATCATTGGACTCAAAGGGAGGGGTTGGATAGCTCAGTGGTTTGAGCATTGGCCTGCTAAACCCAGGATTGTGAGTTCAAACCTTGAGGGGGCCATTTGGGGGAACTGGGATAAAAATCTGGGGATTAGGCCTGCTATGAGCAGGGGGGTAGACTAGATGACCTCCTGAGGTCCCTTCTGACCCTAATATTCTATAAACAAACCCACTCTTGTTAGAGACAGTGTAATTTGCACAGGGATGTTAGCAAGAAGGGTGGTTTTCACCAAGATACATTGTGCCAACCTCAATTTATGAGGGAAGGCAGGTGCCTCTTGCTACAACCTTGTGGTAGTCCTTGCTATAAGTTGCTGTTTGGGTTCTGGGGGAACACCAGCAGAATGTGCTTGATCAGCCTACTCCACTAGAAAGCAAGGCCATATCCCCTCTCTGACCAACTCAACCACTTTGGAAGCCATGCTACTTGGCTGCTCTCCTGCTGGTGGAAGAAACATCTCAGGCATTTTCTGCTGTCCTAATCTCCCTCACAGATGCTGGGCCACATTTTCCAAAGAACTGAACAACATCCATTGGAGAACCTAACCAGAGGGTACCTCTGAAAATTTGGCCTGTATTTTCTATCCTGGGGGACCCAAGCCCTTGACCTAAACTAGTATGCCCAGGACTAAAGCTATCCTCCCCAACCATGTTTCATTACTGTTTAATTTGAGAACTACCCAGGATACTCAGCTGTCCTTGTTTTAAAGGCAGCTGTTTTTCTAGCTGAGTTTAGCCCTTGCAGTGACAGTCACATTTCAGTGATAAATGGGAAACAGCAAAGCTAAATCTCAGAAACTGAGCTTGTTGGCTGGGAGCAATATTCATCCCTCCCCCGCATGTATTCCTCCTCACACACTAGTGGCGAAAAGACTTCAGTCAGGCTAAAGGAAACACAAGGGCTAGAATGGATCACCCTCATCCCCAGGCCATCGTCATTCATTTTTCCTGCAGGAGGTGAGCATTTTTGCACAATCTAATTAGATAAGTGCCAGTGAGATGAACTGTCCGATTTCTTTCTTAGCAAGGTAGCACCAAATGAGATGAATTCTTGAAGCAGAACCAATGCCACCTGAAACCAAAACAACATGCCATATGGCTTCTTCAGCTTTGTGTTGTTCCAAAGGAGAGTTTGACCACCCATGCCACAAAACCCTGCTGCACAGAGCTCTGTTTGTATAGAACTATTCTGAGACCCCAGCTGCCCTTCAGGCCCTACTTCCCAGGCACTGGTGTGTAATTATAGAACCACAGCAAGTAGAGCTGGTCCAAAACCTGTTCTCTATTTCCCACAAAACATCCTGAACAAACTGAAAAATATTTCGATTCATTAGTTTTTTGTTGTTGTTGAATTTATCTTTTTTTGATGAAACAATTAAAAAAAAAGGCACGTTTTCATATTCCTCCATCCCCCAACAGTGGAAGAGGAGGGATGAAAAAACAAACATTTTGGGGTGGGGAGGGTGGAAGGGGGAAAAAGAGAATTGTTGAAAAACTGGAAAATTTTGACCAACATAAAAATTTTCCACAAAAATTTCTCATTTAATCAAAAAACCTTTTATCTTATGTAACCCCCAAGGAGATGACCTAGATTCCTGGGGCTCTGTCTGCTGGCAGCTCAGGGAGAGGCACTGTCCCTGGTAGGAAGGGGGGGCAAGGCAAACTCAGAGTCTGCCCAGCAACCAATAGAGAGTGAAATGCCCCTCCCAGAGAGTTCAGGAAAGGGGAGAAGCCATTTTGGAGAGAGTCTGGATTCAGACTTTGGAGAGACTGGATTCGGGGCAGGACTGGCTGTGTGGGGAGGTGGTGAGTCCCAGGCCTGCATACAGGATTCCCCCTGAGAACTGGCCTCTAGGGACCTGAAAGCAAAATCCCTCAGCTGGGCTTTTCCTTCTCCACTGATGATTCCCAGTTTGTAGAGTTTTGCTGGACAACTCCCCCAGCCAGGCTGTTAGCCCTCCAGCTCCCTGGGTGAGACCAGTCACCACATGGTCAGCTCTGCTTTGCTGCTAGTTCAGGGCTGCTGTGTGTGTGTCTGGACGCTGGGCTAGGAGACTACAGTTTGGATTTTAGTACAGTTGTGTAACCTGCACATTGAGCCCTGCACCCCTTTGTGGTGAGGGGAAATGTAGGAACAAAGCAGCCTGATTCCTGCCTGAAGAGAATCTCTACCAGCAGAGATCAACCCCTCTGTAGTGACAGAGGAGTCCAGAGTCATCTCTGAACCTGAGGATCATTCATGGAGTTTGTGAGTGCACCATCTTTTAGTTAGTCAGTCAGGGAGTTTGTTTTGGGGACCCCCTACTCCCTGAACTGTGTCCTCAAGCCAGAGAGTGAGGGTTTGGGGACTTTACAAACTGCTGCATATTAAATCTGTGGAGTGATTTACCACCTTCTCCCACTTGTGAGTCCTTTGGGCTGTACTGAACCCAGTCAGCTACACTGCTAAACCACTGTAGAGAAGAATTTTGTGGTCATAGGTCATCAAGGGCCCCAACAAAGTACGTGTACCAATGGGGCACTAATCTTACATTTGCTACGTCAAGTCACGTGACTGGGGAAAGTCACAGGTATTAGTGTGGGCACCGGTGACCCTAAAAATAGTGTTTTACCCTGTTATGTTATATTTGTCTCCTGCTTAATATAATTATTGTGTTGACTATATTGTGTGTGTTTGTGTTATTTCTTGGAAGTTTCCAACTATCTGGCAAGTAAGTGGGATTGCCCTGTGATTAGAATTTTCCTCCCAAGCTGCCCTGGCGACCCTGCCAGGAAGGAACGAGGGGAGTGGAGGTACCACCAAATAAATTAATAGGAAAAAATAAAGAAGATACATCCTGCTGAGTGGGTGATGGGATCCAGAAGAACCTAGACCTGTCCATCAAAACCTGTAAGCAGATTGGCATTAAAGAAGGTAACCTGGTGGAGAAGGGGCCCTACACTAAAAAAAAAAAATTTGACCGTGAGTCAGAGTCAGCCACCTTTCCAGCTTTTATCGCAAAAGTTTTCACTGGAAATGCACCCACTTCTGGGCTGAGAGGTTGGCAACCTTTGGATGCAGAGTAGCAGAGGAAGGGGATATTTTGGCCAAGGATGATTGAGCAAACCTTTACTCTGCCTAGACAGTCGAGACCTCCTGACACTTCTTTGTCAGAGGAGGCAGGGCTTCTGCTTTTAAGGCCTATCTTTATGGACCCACGTTAAGTAACTGTAGGGTGCTTCAGAACCACCAAGGGCAATCCTGATATATTTCCAGCCACAGTGAGGGGGATGAGACCCGGAAGGCTGCCTCCTAGAGAGGAAGAGCAAGCCCCACATGAAACTGGAGGGCTAAGTCCACTGCTCCACCCACAAGCTGATACCCTTCAAATGACAGTGGGGGCACAGCATGTAGGAGGAGGGAGCCCATGACAGGCAGTACAAGCGCTTCAGGGCCCCATGGGCATGATATCCCTTCCCCCAGTTTCCCTAATAAAGGGCCCAGTTGCGAGCACTGCCACATGCCCATGTCAAGGAGTGAGGGAATGTAAGGATCCTCCTTACCCCACTGCATGGGTTACCCACAGTGCTGGAGCCTGACTGGACTACTATGCCCCCTCCTGTGCAGGTGGACAGGGGTGGGGAGTAATCTCTATCACTGATAGAGACCTACCCCTTTTTCCCTCAAAAAAGAAACTTCCCAGTAGACTAAAGGCAGGCAACCTCTGCTCCCTCTGGAATCCCCCCTCCCCTTTCTGAGCGAAGAACTGAGCCTGTTGCCAGGATTTCCAGCTCATGTGCAAGCCTCCAACTATGCCCCTGGGCTAATGTTAAATCCATCACATCAACAAAAATGTAAGGGGGTGGGGGCGAGACATGAAGGATGGAGAGAACGGGAGGCCAAAATCTTTTATGCATGAGCCACATCCATGTTAAACACCAGGCACCTTTCCCACAATCCCAGCTGAAAAACCCCAACAGAGTTTCCAGCCCCAAAATCACCTTTTGTGAAGGGCTCTGAGCTCCATGGATCTGAAGTGAACTCCAACCCAGTGGGGGTTGGAAGGACAAGAGCCTCAGAGCCAAGAGGTTTCCTGTAAATATTACATACAAAGGCTCTCACACGTCGAGTGATCTTACTGGCACTGGTCTCATCTGTTTGCTGCCAATGCAAATATTTGGACCTTGTCTATGACAGATTATTTTCATGGACGTTTCCCATTGTTGCTGCCACTTTTGCAGTTCATTCAGAAGCAGCTGTGTGAGGAATGCTAGTGCAGGCTTGCTGCTGGGGCTGAGCCAGGTGAGATGGTTAAAATGCAGATGACTAGGCTTTTAGGCCAATCCAAATAGTTTAATGTTGTGAGGTCAAGCGTCTTGTTCTCTGATAGCACTTTAGGAGACTCAGGTAGACATATGAAGTGTTATTATGGAATCACAGAACTGGAAGGGACCTCGAAAGGTCATCTAGTCCAGTCCCCTCCACTCATGGCAGGACTAAATATTATTGAGACCATCCCTGACAGGTGTTTGTCTAACCTGCTCCTAAAAATCTCCATGGTGGAGATTCCACAATCTCCCTGGGCAATTTCTTCCAGTGCTTAACCATCCTGTTACATTACAGCTACTAATACTAGAGCGGGCCTGCCTTCACATTTCCACACAATGAAGACTTTATAGACCCAAAAGCCCTGATTCTCCATTGCCTTGTATCCTGTGCAGTCACTTGCATCGGCGCACTGTGGAAGTAAAACCCTACCAGATCTGAATGGTAGCATTTTGCACTCACTCTGTACAGAGATAAATGAATCCACAGGGAGCAAGACAAAGGAGAATTAAATTCAAGCTTTCAACGCAACCAGGGACAAATTCTGCCCTAGATACACATGTAGCTGCCCATGGACTGGAGAATGTATCTGCCAGTTACTTTGCACTAACATTAAGGGTATGCCTACACTACAAAATTAGGTCAAATTTATAGAAGTCGATATTTTAGGAAGCGATTTTATACAGTCGGTTGTGTGTATCCCCACTAAGCACATTAAGTCAGCGAATTGCGTCCACAGTACCGAGGCTAGCGTGAACTTTTGGAGCGTTGCACTGTGGTAGCTATCCCACAGTTCCCACAGTCTCCGCCACCCATTGGAATTCTGGGTTGAGCTCCCAATGCCTGATGGGGCAAAAACATTGTTGCGGGTGGTTTTGGGTACATGTCTTCAATGATCCCTTCCTCTGTGACAGCAACGGCAGACAATCGTTTTGTGCCTTTTTTCCGTGCAGACGCCATACCACGGCAAGCGTGCAGCTCACTCAGCTCATCCGCCACTGTTGTGTCCTGGGTGCTGCTGGCAGCAGACGGTGCAGTAGGACTGCAAACCACTGTCATGCTTCCACTGCCACTCTGCTCTCCTGCTGATGCCATCCCATAGCAAGCATGGAGCCCGCTCAAATCACCACAGCAATTATGAGCACTGTAAACACCATGCACATTATCCTGCAGTATATGCAGCACCAGAACCTGCAAAAGCAGGCGAGGGGGAGACGACAGCGTGGTGATGAGAGTGATGAGAACATGGACTGGACACAGACTTCTCTCGAAGAATGGGCCCTGGCAATTTGGACATCATGGTGGTAATGGGGCAGGTTCATGCCGTGGAACACCGATTCTGGGCCCGGGAAACAAGCACAGATGGTGGGACCGCATAGTGTTGCAGATATGGGATGATTCCCAGTGGCTGCAAAACTTTTGCATGCGTAAGGGCACTTTCATGGAACTTTGTGACTTGCTTTCCCTTGCCCTGAAGCACAAGAATACCAATATGAGAGCAGCCCTCACAGTTCACAAGCGAGTGGTGATAGCCCTCTGGAAGCTTGCAATGTCAGACAGCTGCCAGTCAGTTGGGAATCAGTTTGGAGTGGGCAAATCTACTGTGGGGGCTGCTGTGATCCAAGTAGTCAATGCAATCACTGAGCTGCTGCTATCAAGGTAATGACTTGGGAAATGTGCAGGTCATAGTGGATGGCTTTGCTGCAATGGGATTCCCTAACTGTGGTGGGACGATAGACGGAACCCATATCCCTATCTTGGGACCGGCGCACCAAGCCAGCAAGTACATAAACCGAAAGGGGTACTTTTCAATGGTGCTGCAGGCACTGGTGGATCACAAGGGATGTTTCACCAACATCAGTGTAGGATGGCCAGGAAAGGTACATGGCGCTCACATCTTCAGGAACTCTGGTCTGTCTGAACGACTGCAGCAAGGGACTTACTTACTTTCCAGACCAGAAAATAACCATTTGGGTCGTTGAAATACCTATAGTTATCCTTGGGACCCAGCCTACCCCTTAATACCACGGCTTGTGAAGCCATCCACAGGCACCCTGGATAGTAGTCAGGAGCTGTTCAACTATAGGCTGAGTAAGTGCAGAATGGTGGTAGAATGTGCATTTGGATGTTTAAAAGCATGCTAGTACAGTTTACTGAATTGGTTAGACCTCAGCGAAACCAGTATTCCCATTGTTATTACTGCTTGCTGTGTGCTCCACAATATCTGTGAGAGTAAGGGGGAGACATTTATGGTGGGGTGGGAGGTGGAGGCAAATCGCCTCGCCACTAATTACGCACAGCCTGACACCAGGGCAATTAAAAGAGCACAGCAGGGCATACTGCACATCAGAGATGCTTGCATGACTGACCAGGCTACAGTGTGAAAGTTCTGTTTGTTTCTCCTTGATAAAAACCCGCCCCCTTGGTTCACTCTACTTCCCTGTAAGTTAACCACCCTCCCCTGCCCCCTTCGATCACTGCTTGCAGAGAAAATAAAGTCATTGTTGGTTCAAATTCATGAATTCTTTATTAATTCATCACAAATAGGGGGATAACTTCCAGGGTAGCATGATGGTGGAGGAGGGAAGCACCAGGTGGGGTGGTGGAGGAGGGAAGGGCAAGACCACACTGCACTTAAAAACTTATTGAATGCCAGCCTTCTGTTGCTTGGGCAGTCCTCTGGGGTGGAGTGATTGGGTGCCCGGAGGGCCCCCCCCCGCATTCCTGGGTGTCTGGGTGAGGAGGCTATGGAACTTGGGGAGGAGGGCAGTTGGTTATACCGGGGCTGCAAGGATGGTCTGTGCTCCTGCTGTCTTTCCTGCGCCTCAGCCATATGCCGGAGCATAGCAGTTTGATCCTTCAGTAGCCTCAGCATTGCATCCTGCCTCCTCTCATCATGCTGCCACCACCTCTCCTCTTGCTCCAGTCCTCTATCCTCTCATGTGTCCCTCCTGTCCTCGCGTTCATTTTGTGCTTTTCTGGACTCTGACATTGTCTGCCTCCACGTATTCTGCTGGGCTCTTTCGGTGTGAGAGGACTGCATGAGCTCAGAGAACATTTCATCGTGAGTGCGTTTTTTTCACCTTCTTATCTGCACTACCCTCCGGAACGGAGATGATAGGAGGAGCGTTGAAACATTTGCAGCTGCAGGAGGGAAAAAAAGGGAGAATTGGGTTGACCATTTAAAATGGGTTGGTCATTTAAAAGGAGGGGCTGTGGTTTTCGGGTTAATGTGCAACACAAACCCAACTAAACTCCCTCTCACAGCCAATTCTCTGGGATGATCGCTTCACCCCTCCCCCCACCCTGTGGCTAACAGCAGGGACGATTTCTTTTCAGCCACAGGCACACAGCCCAGCAGGAACAGCCACCTCTAAATGTCTCCTTAATAAAATTCCTGTATTTCAACCAGGTGACCATGAATGATATCACTCTCCTGAGGATAAAACAGAGAGATAAAGAACGGATGTTGCTTGATTGCATTCCAGTAGCTTTACTGGCCTCAAATACATCCCAAGTCTTCAGGACAAATTAATCATTAAACACGCTTGCTTTTAAACCATGTGTTATATTTACAAAGGTACACTCACCGGAGGTGCCTTCTCTGCCTTCAAGGTCCGGCAGCCCTGGCTGAGAGGGTAATGTCTCTAGGGTGATAAACAGTTCCTGGCTGTCAGGGAGAACGGTTTCTCCGCTTGCCTGCTGTGCACTATCTTCAACCTTCTCCACCTCATCAGCTTCCTCATCCCCAAAATCCTCATCCCTGTTGCGTGAGACTCTCTTGCAGGAGTCCACGTACAGGAGTAGGGTAGTTTTAAGGGCACTCCCTAGAATTGCATGCAGCTCATGATAGAACTGGCATGTCTGGGGGTCTGACCCAGAGCAGCCGTTTGCCTCTTTTTTGGTAGGCTTGCCTGAGCTTAAGTTTCGTGCAGCACTGCTGTGGGTTCCTGTTATAGCCTCTGTCCTTCATGCCCTTGGAGATTTTTTTCAAATATTTTGGCATTTTGTCTTTTGGAACAGAGTTCTGATAGCACAGATTCGTCTCCCCATGCAGCGATCAGATCCAGTAGCTCTTTTGCAATTCTGGGGCTTCATGGTCACCTGTGCTGATGAGCTCTGCATGATCACCTGTGCTGATCAGCTTGCCACGATGGCCAAACAGGAAATGAAATTCAAAAGTTCGCTGGGTTTTTCCTGTCTACCTGGCCAGTCCACCTGAGTTGAGAGTGCTGTCCAGAGCAGTCACAATGGAGCACTCTGGGATAGCTCCCGGAGACCAATGCCATCAAATTGGGTCCACACTACCCCAAATTGGACTCAGCGATGTCAATTTCAGTGCTACTCCCCTCATCGAGGAGTACAGAAATCGATTTTAAGACCCATTTAAATCAAGAAAAATGGTTTCATCGTGTGGACGGGTGCAGGGTTAAATCAATCTAAGGCTGCTAAATTCAATCTAAACTCGTAGTGTAGACCAGGACTAAGACTCTTATAAGCCACTTCCTCCTTCCAAATGAGGGGTATAGATAGAAGATACAGGCTAGCTCTCCTTGACTTAAAATATAAGAACATGAGACTGGCCATACTATGTGAGACCAGTGGTCCATCTAGCCCAGTATCCTGTTTTCCCACAGTGGCCAACAGCAAATGTTTCAAAGGACATTACAGAACAAGGCAACCATCAAGTGATCCATGTCTGGTCGTTCAGTCCCAGCCTCTGGCAGTCAGAGGCGTAGGGACACCCAGAGCATGGGGCTGAATCCCTAACCATCTTGGCTAATAGCCATTGGTGGACCTCTCCTTCATTAACTTAATTAATTCTTTTTTTTAATTGAGTTATAGTTTTGGCCTTCACAACATCACCTGCCAACAAGTTCCACAGGTTGTTTGTGCATTATGTGAAGAAGTAGTTCCTTATATTTGTTTTAAACATGCTGCCTATCCATTTCATTGGGTAACCTCTGGTTCTTGTGTTACATTAAGGGGCAAATAACACTTCCTTATTTACTTGCTCCACACTAGTCATGATTTTATAGACCTCCAACATATCCCCCCTTAGTTGTCTCTTTTCCCAGATGAACAGTCCCAGTCCCTTTAATCTCTTCTCATATGGAAGCTGTTCTATACTGATAATTTTTTGTTGCCCTTTTCTGTACCTTTTCCATTTCTGAAGATCTACAATCTTTACATCTGGCCAACAATTCACCATGCAGCTCTCCCACTCATCGCAAACCAAGCTATGTGTATTTCTAATGATCAAATCCCCCATTACTATTACCTGTCTCTTCCCAGTAACTGGGATTAACTCCCCCGGAGAGGTATCTTCAGTGTGAGAGGATACCATGATATCTATGGGATCATTTCCCTCTGCTACAATTGATGTTCTCCTTCCCTGAATCTTTCATCCTCCTCAATAGCACAGAGGCTGTCAGACCAGGGGTGGGACCATTCTACTAGGTCCCAGAAAGTCTCATCTATGTACCTCTCTGTCTCCCTTAGTTCGTCCAATGCTCCAGCTCATGAACTGTCATCCAGTTCAGCCACTTTGGTCTCAAGAGCATGAGGGGTCTCTGAGGGGCATGAGCTCCTTGTACATGTATGCATTTGCCCACAAGGCAGGTAAGCATAGATGCTTCATTCAGTGCAATAAACTGGAGAGCCTCCACTCTACAGCTGGATTCCTGCCTGCATTCTTTTTACTCCTACAGCTTGTTTTGTTTTGTTTGGGGTTGAGGTGGGCAGGGAGTGTTTACTGCCCTTAAGTTTGGAGAATGTTAGGTGTATCTGACTCTTCCGCTCCCTGTCTAAACTTCCTCACAAAATTCTCCTGTGTGCTGCTCCTGTTTGCTAGCTCCTCTGGTCACTTAGGAGCCGGCTCTTTAACCCCCTGCTCTCCCTGAGTAGCCAGGTCCCCTGGTTAATGGTCCTAAAGGGATTAGGGATCACAGCCTCCTTAAGAAGTTCTCAACCAGCCTGGCAGCTGCTAAGCTTGGCAAACGGTCCCCCAAACAGACCACACTATGACAATCAAGCAGCAAGCACATAACCCAAACAAACAACAAAATCACTCCAAGGGTCATGTAGTTGCTCCTTCACCCAGAGAACTCCCTTGCAAAAGTCCCCTGTTTGCTGTGCCTGTTCCCTAGCTCCTCTGGTTGCTTAGGAGCTGACAAATGTGTGACATAGTACAGCATTCATTGCAGCTGGCATGGCTAATGGAGAACAACAAGCAGCTAACAAGACAGAGAATACATTTATTCATAAGATCCCGCATAGGTGATTAAGCTACTGCTATCTCCTCTGTCAATTGTATTTGTAAAGCACTTATGACTTGCTTGTCTAAGCACTGTTATACCGAGATAGCATTAGCATGGCTTTTACAGGGCACTAGTGCGAGCTCCCTTACAGCTCTGCCAGCTTTCTGCCATACTTGTGTGGTCTTATTTTGAAGGCCCTCAAGCTGACAGCCCATGTGGAGTGAATCTGAAGTGGCAATGACTTTCCTGGCTCTCTGATTCCACTGTAGGAATGGGATGTTGGGCTTGCTTGGCACATCACTTGCTAATGCTAATGCACCTAGCATTTGTGCCCGCAGCTGTACAGGCTGCACACACACAAGCACCACTGTCATCGGTCCCATGTAATAACCAGAGAGAGAATTCACCACCTTTGGGTCAAAAAAGTGTAAATAAAAGAAGTTACTACTACTGCATCCAGAAGGGACCCTGCACCCGATGAAGCAGTGGTACACAAATACCATTCATCACCCAGCACTGCTGCCTCTCCAGACTCCTGGCATTGATAACTCTCTCCTGGCTGCTGGCTCTGACTCTTCTCTCTCCTGGCTCCCCTCCAAAGCTGTTAAGATTCAGCCCCAGGCTGGAAGGTGCTTTGACTTTATATGGGTCTCAAGGGGAAGAGATGAGGGTCTACAACAGAGCCCATATATGGGGGATGCTGATCAGCAGCACCAAGTTCAAGATGTCAAAAAACTGTTACACCTGGATCCAGTGGCAGCCTTAGGCCCAGGTAAGCTATGTGGCTGATGCCCCCACCCACCACTTCCCTCTCCCTCAATGGACACTCACCTCAAGCTCTCTGTCCTCAATTCGCTGTCCTTGGCCCCACCTGACTCCAGGGCCAGCAACCCAAGGAAGCACACTGACCATCCCTGGGCTTGATCCTGCCATCTCTTCAGCATTCCTGAATGCCTGCAACTCCCACTGATCAAAGTGGGATCTGAGGGCTCCCTGCTTTACAGAAGCATTCAGCACCTTGCTGATGGGGCCCAGCAGCTCTCTGAGAGCATGCGGCAAGTCCTCACATGATGTGTAGTCATGAAGGGAAGACTACGACCCTCTGTCATTGAAATTGCAGAGGGAATTGAGAAAGGCACAATGGAATTATCACTGTAATGTGACAAGGACACTAGAGCTGGGTTAAAACTCACACTTTGCTGTGACATATAGTATTCAGGAGCTTGGTTTACATTCCATCCAAAGGACACAACCTTACTTCTCCCAAGCCACATTGGTACATTCATTTGGTACCAATTCACACACACACGACCCTTGGTTTTCCCTTGGACTTCAGTAGGCTCTGTGCAGGCTCAGCACTTCTGAAAGATCAGTCCTCAGGTGCATACCCAGAGTAAATGACCCTTCTGAAAATGTAGGGCCTAATCTCCAGAGGCCATGAGCAGGCACAGCTCCCACACATTTCAAAACGGAATTGTGAAGTGCTCTACTTGGCTTCTGGTGGTTGTTTTTTTAAGTCAGGCCACATGCCTCATCAAAATGGCGAGGGGAGAGCTGTTTTGAAAAAGCAATTTCTGAGAAATTCAACGTTTGTTTTCAAGTTGACACAGAATGTAATAGTCGACACTTTCCCAGCACAGAGAGAGTTTTGGAAAAATTTCAATTTAGAAATGTGGGGGAGGGTGGCAGAAAACAGGGCCAGTTTTGAGGATTTGAAATGCTGCCATTTTTGACATTTCAAAATGTCAATTCGGACATTTCAAATCTTTGTGTAAAAAAAAACCTGGAAAATTGAATTGAAATATCTCAACAAACCCCCATGTTTTGTCATGAAACATTTTTTGTGGAAACATTTTGACCAGCTCCAGATATGGATGTGACAATATGTTCCCAGCTCCTCCATCTGCATACAGACAGAGAACTCAGCCATGGATGCCACTGCCCAGGTCCTGCTGCAGATTTGCAGACTGCGGTCTGCATTTCCCCATCACAGAAAGCCAGACAGGGGAGATCATCCAGTGTGAGAGGTGCCTATTGGTAGCCTCTCTGAGGAAGCAGGTGTGAGAGCTTCCGGAGGAGGTGACTAGGCTGAGCAGCATCCATGCACACAAGGAATTCATTGAAAATATAAATATGGGGATCTCCAAGATCGAGGAAGCAATTCAGTTGGATAGGACTGAAGTAGCACCACCAGGGGAGGAGAAAACGGCTCCTTCACAGGGAGGAAGCTGGCTGCTGGTTACTTTTGGCAGCAGGCAGTGCTCCACCTCTGCTGCCAACACACCACACATAGAGATTTAAAAAAAAATTGGTATTCTGCCCTGGCAACAAGAGATGAGGAATCTCCACCAGAAGTGGAGGAGAAGCAATATACCCCCGTGGCTGGGAGGACTGTGACCACCACACCCAAGAGGAAACAAAGGGTGGTGGTGGTCATGACTCCCTTCTAAAGTGGACAGAGGCATCCACCTGCCAGCCTGACCTGGCATATCAGGAGGTGAGCTGCCTGCCAGGGCTCGTATCTGAGACATTATGGAAGGATTGATGAGGCTCCTCTGGCCCTCTGACTAGTACCCCATGTGCTCAGCCATGTGGGCACTAATGATACTTCAAGGCATGAGCCTGAGCAGATCAGAAGCTACTACATAGCTCTGAGAGTGAGGGCTCAGGAGCTGCAGGCACACATGGTGTTTTCATTCATCCTTCCAGTCAAGGTTAGGGGCCCAGGTAGAGACAGGAACATCCTGGAAGTAAATGCAAGGCTGTGCGGATGTAATCACCAAGAGGGCTTTGGCTATCTTGACTATGAGATGCTGTTCCAAGAAGCAGCAAAGAATCCTGTGGCACCTTATAGACTAACAGGCGTTTTGAAGCATGAGCTCTTCGTGGGTGAAACACTTCGTCGGATGCATGTAGTGGAAATTTTCCAGGGGCAGGTATATATATCGCTAGGCAATGCTAGGTAATGAGGTTAGTTAATCCGGGAGTGATGAGGGCCCTGTTCTAGCAAGCTGAGGTGTTGAAAACCAAGGAGGAGAAACTGGTTTTGTGGTTGCAATCATTTCAGCCTCTTTTGTTTAATCCTGAGCTGATCGTGTCAAAATTTGCAGATGACTGAAGCCTCAGATTTCTCTTGAAGTCTGGTTCCTTGAAGTTTTTGCTGCAGAGCCACCTTTAGGTCTGCTATGTGTGGCCAGGGAGGTGAAGTGTTGTCCTACAGGTTTTTGTAATATTGCCATTCCTAATATCTATTTGTGTCCATTTATCCTTTCTCTAGAGATCTGTCCAGTTTGGCCGATGTACATAGCAGAGGGGCCATTGCTGCATATGAGGCGTATATTACATGGGTGGACGTGGCAGTGAATGAACCGGTGATGGGTGTGGCTGAATCTGGTTGTTCCTGTGTGGGCATGTCGCCGGTGTAGATATGTGGGCAGAGGTTGGCATCGAGGTTTGGTTGCATGGGATTGGTTCCTGAGCTAGAGTTACTATGGTGCGGTGTGCAGTTACTGGTAGAAATGTTCAGGTTGGCAGGTTGTCTGTGGGCGAGGATTGGCCTGCCACCGAAGCCTGTGAAAGTGTGGGATCTCTTGTCCAGATGGGTTGTAGATCCCTGATGATGCATTGGAGGGGTTTTAGTTAGGGGACTGTATGTTGATGGCCAGTGGAATCCTGTGGTTTCTTTCTTGGTTTGTCTTGCAGTTAGAGGCTTCTGGGTACACGTCTGGCTCTGTGATCTGTTTCCTTATTTCCTCGTACGGGTATTGTAGTTTGAGAATGCTTGGTGGAGATTTTTAGTGTGTTGGTCTCTGTTCTGAGAGGTTAGAGGAGATGCGGTTGTTACCTTCATTGCTTGGCTGTAGACAATGGATCGGTGATGTGCCGCCCGGGATAGAAGCTGGAGGCATGAAGGTAGGCACAGCAGTCAGTAGGTTTTCGGTATAGGGTGGTGTTAATGTGACGATCACTTATTTGCACCATGGTGTCTAGGAGTGGACCTTTCGTGTAGAATGGTCCAGGTGAGGTTGAGGTGGGGTGGAAGCTGTTGAAAT
Organism: Chelonoidis abingdonii; assembly: GCF_003597395.2. Taxonomy (NCBI): domain Eukaryota; kingdom Metazoa; phylum Chordata; order Testudines; family Testudinidae; genus Chelonoidis; species Chelonoidis abingdonii. The sequence goes on along the minus strand of NC_133770.1, from coordinate 14,312,030 downwards.
CGTGGTGGAATTTCCAGAGTCTCCTTCCCATGGGTCCAGATGTGAAGATGTCATCATGTAGCGTAGATAGAAAGGGGCGTGAGTGGACGAAAGCTGAGGAAGCGTTGTTTCAGGTGGCCATAAAAATATTGGCATATGTGGGCCATGCGGATGCCATAGCGATGCCACTGATCTGGAATTATATTGTCATCAAAATTTTGAATAGTTGTGTGTGAGTATAAAGGCACAGAGCTCAGTATCCCTGATGTGGCATCATCAGGGATACTGTTCCTGACAGCTTGTATTCCATCTGTGTGTGGGATGTTTGTGTAGAGAGCCTCTACATCCATGGTGGCTAGGATGGTGTTTTCTGGAAGGTCACCAATGTATTGTAGTTTCCTCAGGAAATCAGTGGTGTCAAGAGATAGCTGGGAGTGCTAGTGGCATAGGGTCTGAGTAGGGAGCCACATATCCAGACAGTCCTTCAGTAGAGTGCCAATTGCCCGAGATGATGAGGTGTCAGGATTCCGGGTTTGTGGTCTTTGGGAGTAGATAGAATAACCCTGGTCATGGGCTCTAAGGGTATGTTGATTTGTTCTTTGTTAGTGTAGGGATGTCCTGGTAGATGGTTGCAGTTTCTTATGTGTAATTCCTCAGTGGGATCTGAGGAGAGTGTGCGCGTTGATTGAAAATTTGGGCTATTGGAGAGGTTTTTGTCTGGCGGCCCTGCTTTTGGTAGGTCAGACCTGTTATGACGAGACACAGCACTCCTTTATCAGGCCTCCTTTGAATGAATACGTCAGGGGGTTCTGAGGCGTGGATGGCATTGCGTTCTGCAACAACTTAGCGTTATGGGCAACACTGATGTTGTTTTCCAATTCTGCCTGTGCCACCGTCAGCGGAAGCCATCCAAATGTATAGGTCGTCAACGACTGGTCTAAATTTGCGACCCTCAGGAGGAGCTCATTTGGAGATTCTTCTTCCACCACTTCTTGTGCTGTTGGTGGAGGCGATAACTGTGATCAGGGCTGTTCAGTGTTGTCCTGAAGTATCTCAACCGACCACTATGCCTACCTTCATGCCTACTAGCTTCCATCCCAGGCACATCACACGATCCATTGTTCTACAGCCAAGCACTGAGGTCCAACCGCATTATCTGCCTCTAACCCTCAGACAGAGACCAACATCCTACAAAATTCTATGGCATATACATCCCAAACTGGACGGTCTCTACGAGAAAAGGATAACATGGACACAAATCAATATTAGGGGAATGGCAATAATACAAAAACCTGTAGGGAACACTTCAATCTCCCTGTTGCCACACTTATAGCAGACCTTAAGGTGGCCATCCTGCAGCAAAAAAAAACTTCAGGACCAGATTCAAAGAGAAACTGCTGAGCTTCAGTTCATCTTGCAAATTGACACCATAGCTCGAGGATTGAACAAGACTGTCAATGGGCTTGCCAACTACAGAAACGTTTTTTCCTCTCTTGGTTTTCACACCTCAGCTGCTAGAACAGGGCCTCATCCTACCTGATTGAACTAACCTCATTATCTCTAGCTTGCCTGCATATATATACCTGCCCCTGGAAATTTCCACTACATGCATCCGACGAAGTGGGTATTCACCACGAAAGCTCATGCTTCAAAACGTCTGTTAGTCTATAAGGTGCCACAGGATTCTTTGCTGCTTTTACAGATCCAGACTAACACGGCTACCCCTCTGATAATTGTTCCAAGAAGGGCTACTGAGCAGAGATGGGGTACACCTATTAAGGAAGGGGAACAGCATCTTCGGAGACAGACTAGCTAACCTGGTGAGGCAAGCTTTCAATGAGGTTTGATGGGGCATCAGACAAAAGCCCACAGGTAAGTCTAAAACATGGAGACCAAGATGGAGGGTCAGAATCTGGGGTGGGGAAAGGGGGAGAACATGGGCAATCAGAGCAGGGGCAAATGAAGAGACAAAAGGGAAAAGAGGGGAAATCTAATGAACATCTTAGGTGTCTGTATTCTAATGCAAGAAGTATGGAGAATAAACAGGAATCACTTGAAATACTAGTGAATAATCATAATTACGACATCACAAAGATTTGGTTCGATAATCAACATGACTGGAATACTGGTATAGAAGGGTACACTATGTTCAGGAAGGACAGGCAGGGGAAAATAGGAAGAGGTGCTGCTTTGTATATCAAAGACATATACACTTGCACTGAGGTCCAGATAGAAGTGGGAGGCAGACCTATTAAAAGTCTCTGAGTAAGGATAAGAGCAATAAAAAAACCAGGGTGATGTCATGGTAGGTGTCCAGTAGAGAACCTAACCAGGGAGGAGATGTGGATGAGGCTTAAAAAAAACAAAACAAAACAAACAGCACAACTAACAAAATCATCCAAAGAACAGTACTTGGTGGTGAAGGGGAACTTCAACTGCCCAGATGTCTGTTGGGAAAACAATACAGCAAGGCACAGATTTTCTAGCAAGTTGTTGGAATCCACTGAAGACAACTTTATTACAGAAGGTGGAGAAAGTGACTAGGGGAGAGGCTATTCTAACTTTGATTCTGACAAACAGGGAGTAACTGGTTGAGAATTTGAAGGTGGAAGGCAGCATAGATGAAAGTGATCATGAAATCATAGAGTTCATGATTCTAAGGAATAGCCGGGGAGGAAAACAGCAGAATAAAGACGATGGACTTCAAGAAAGCAGACTTTAGCAAACTCCAGGAATTGGTAGGTAAGTTCCGTTGGGAAGCAAGTCTAAGGGGAAAAATTGCTTATGAGAGTTGGCAGTATTTTAGACATTATTAAGGGCACTAGAGCAAACTATCCCAAGGTGTAGGAAAACTATGAAGCATGGTAAGAGACCACTCTGGCTTAACCAAGAGATCTTTAATTACTTGAAACTCAAAAGTCACACAAAAGTGGAAACTAGGTCAAATAATTTAGGATGACTATATATGATATATAAAAAAGCATGCAGAGACGAAGTTAGAAAGTCCAAGGCACAAATCAAATTAAACTAGCTAGAGACATAAAGGGCAACCAGAAAACATTCTACAACTACATTAGAAGCAAGAGGAAGACCAAGGACAGGGGAGGCTCATTACTCAATGAGAAGGAAAGACAACAACAGAAAACCCAGCAATGGCTGAAGCGTTACATGTCTTTTGCTTCATTTTTCACCAAAAAGTTAGCAGTAATTGAACTACTAACATTGTGAACATCAATATAAGTAGGGTGGGATCTGAGGCTAAAATAAGGAAAGATTAAGTAAAGAATTACTTAGACAAATTAGATGTCTTCAAGTTGGCAGGGCCTGATGAAATACACCCTAGAAAAGTGTTTCCTGAACTTCGGACGCCGCTTGTGTAGGGAAAGCCCCTGCTGGGCTGGGCCAGTTTGTTTACCTGCGACGTCCGCAGGTCCGGCTGATCGCGGCTCCCACTGGCCGCGGTTCGCTGCTGCAGACCAATGGAGCTGCTGGAAACGACGGCCAGCACATCCCTTGGCCCGCGCTGCTTCCAGCAGCTCCAATTAGCCTGTTGCAGGTAAACAAACTGGCCGGCCCGGCAGGGGCTTTCCCTACACAAGCCACGTCCCAAGTTTGGGAAACACTGCCCTAGAATGTTTAAGGAACTGTCTGAAGAGATCTCTGAGCCACTGGGAATTATCTTTGGGACATCTCCTGTCTTTCACAAGTTCTCAGAGGACTAGAAAAGAGCAAATATAATACTTATCTATAAAGGGGAGAATAAGAACAACCCAGGGAATTACAGATCAATGGGTTCACTTTGTACCCAAAAAGATAATGGAGCAAATAATCAAGCAATCAGTTTGTAAGCACCTAGAAGATAATAAGGTGATAAGTAACAGTCAACATGGATTTGTCAAGAATAAATCACATCAAACCAGTAAGGCTTATGATATTGTCGCATATGACCTTTTAATAAACAAATTAGGGAAAATATAATCTAGATAAACCTGCTGTAAGGTGGGTGCACAACTGGTGGGAAAACCATGGTCAAAGTAATTTTCAATGGTTCACAGTCAATCTGACAAGGCATATCCAACAGGGTCCCACAGGGATCTGCCCTAGGATCGGTTATGTTCAATATCTTCATAAATGTTTTGGATAATGGCAGAGAGAGCACACTTACAAAGTTTCAAGATGATATGAAGCTGGGAGGGGTTGCAAGTGCTTTGGAGGACAGGATTAGAATTCAAAAAGATTTTGACAAACTGGAGAAATGGGCTGAAATCAATAGGAAGAAATCCCATAAGGACAAATGAAAAGTACAACACTCAGAAAGCAATAATCAGTTGCACAATTACAAAATGGGAAGTGATTGCCTAGGAAGAAGTCCTGGAGAAAAGTATCTGGAGGATTATAGTGGATCACAAGCTAAATGAGTCAACAATGCAATACTGTTGCAAAAAATACTAACATCATTCTGGGATGTGTATTAGCAGCAGTGCTGTAAGCAATACACAAAAAGTCATTCTTCCACTCTAGTCAGCACTGGCAAGGCCTCAGTTGGAGTACTGTGTCCATTTCCAAGCACCATATTTCGGGAAAGATGTGGACAAACTGGAGAAAGTCCAGAGGAGAGCAACAAAAATGATGAAAGGTCTAGAAAACATGACCTATGAAGAAAGATTTAAAAAATGGGGTTTGTTTAGTTTGGAGAGGAGGAGACCGAGGGGGGTCATGATAATGGTTTTCAAGTAAACAAAAAGTTGTCATAAAGAGGAGGGTGATAAATTTTTCTCCTTATCCACTCAGGACCGGACAAGAAGTAATGGGTTTAAATTGCAGCAAGGGAGATTTAGGGTAGATATTAGGGAAAACTTCCTAACTGTACATGAAGTTAAGCACAAGGACAAATTACCTAGGGAGGTTGTGGAATCTCTGTCGTTGGTGGTTTTTAAGAACAAGTTAGACAAAATCTATCAGGGATGGTCTAAATCAGTGGTTCTCAAACTTTTGTACTGGTGACCCCTTTCACATAGCAAGCCTCAGAGTGCGACCCCCCCATGTAAATTAAAAACACTTCTTTTATATATTTAACACCATTATAAATGCTGGAGGCAAAGCGTGGTTTGGGGTGGAGGCTGACAGCTTGTGACCCCCCCAGGTAATAACCTCACGACCCCCTGAGGGGTCCCAACCCCCAGTTTGAGAACCCCTGGTCTAGATAATACTTAGTCCTGCCTCATTGGGGTGGGGAGGGGAGGGGGACTGGATTGGATTATCAAGGTCTACATTTCTGAGTCTATAATTAAACTTCTGAGGATAGAAGAAGGAAGCACCAACATCACCAGGTCTTAATAAATAATGTCTAGCAATACCAGGCTACAAAAGGCTATTCCAATCACACCGTTACATCAGAGCCACTGCATAAAGCAAATTAAAGTGAGCTGTTTTTCAAAGTCCTATTAAATTATTCCAGATCTGTGTTTGACATTTCACACCTGAGCAACAGCCCTCCAGTTAAACTGTAGGCAAAAGCACTTAAATAGGATTAGGACTCTGAAAAAAGATTAGCTTTGCCAGGTATCAAAGGGCTCTATTGAGACTAGAGCCTGGCACAAGGCCCAGAGGGATTACTCACAGTTAGGCTTTCATCAATAGCACTGCACACTACAGGGTGGGCTGTGTCCCCCACACCAAGCCGTCTCTCCAAAACAGCACAGCGTCTGGAGGACAGCACATGCTGTACCACCAAAATAGCTGGCCAGACAGCTCCTGATACCAGCTGACTGTGTGGCTGATCAAAACATGCCTTAAAGAATAAACTCCAGGTTAAAAACAAATAATAAAAGAAATAGGAAAGAAGGAGCTTCCTTTCATTTCTGAATTAAACCCTCAGGTCTGATACTGCTGGGCACAGGTGTAAATGACAACACAAGGCAGAGTGTGGTTATATCTGGTAGCATTTTACACATTCTTGGCACAGGTGTAAGTGACCGTGCCCAGTGCAGAGCACAGGAGAATCAGGCCCCTTCTCTTCTATCAAGTTGACTAGAGCAGGCATATACAGTGGAAGAGGTGCCTACACTGATTAAAGCTCTGAGCTTTCATTCCTAGAAAGGTGGTGCTGTGTGCAATGAGTTTGATGGCCTCACCTCTAAAGACTGCAGGTAATAAGCAGAGGCTATAGGAATCTTAATGCAAAAATCAAGAATTATATGGAATTTGGCAGATACCTGATGCTTTAGAGAAAGGTGAGGAATCTCCATAAATGTGAGTAGCCAATTATATAATGTGTTATAGAGTAAGGGGAGTCTGTTACTTCCTGTCTTTTGCTGCCAGTCCAAGCATGCCCTGAAACCCACAGGCTGAGGAGACAGCCCGTGAAACTTTGTGCCCAACTTATTAATGTAGTTGCCAAGGTTGTATTTGTTCATGTAAATATCCAGCTCTTATCTTCTCCATCCATCTGATAGATCAGTGCCCTGGCAGCAGAGCAAAACCAACAACGAAAATCCAGTGGGAAAGTGTACATGGGTTGCCTGATAATTTACCATGATCCATATAAGCTATTACACTTGCTATGACCTTGTCAGGAGGTCAGAGGATGCATGTTAGTCAGCACTCTCAGTCGGTGGTGCTGGCAGGAGATGGATGAGCTGCCTAGAATGACTGTGGCAGAAGGCATCCCAAGAGAGGCTGATTTGAGGAACAGCAGTTCAGTGACTAGCATGAGAAGGAAGTGGTCCTGGATTGGCTACTGCACAGCACTGTGGGAGATGAGGACTGTTCAGGAGAAGGTGAACAGCAGAGAAGGGCCTTAGACTAAAAGGTCCTGGGGACAGGAACCGTCTCTTTGTTCTGAGTTCGTGCAGCACCTAGCACAATGGGGTCCCCGGCTCATCACTAGAGCTCCTCGGTGCTACCACAGTACAAGTAAATAAATGAAGCTAAGAGGCAAGAGACGACAGCAACTGAAATATTAGAGCCAGGAATATGCTTTGGGTGAGAGTTTAGAAGGTGCCTAAGGAAGTCAGGTGCCCAGCAGGACTCCTTGGCTGGTCAGTGGGGCAGCAGGGCTCTGGATCAGTAATGGGTACTTACCTGCCCGGCACCAGCCTGGAGTGTAAGTAGGCACAGGCAGAGAAGGGCTGCAACAGCCTTAGCACTAACACAGCCTGCTCCAGCCTCCTCTCCTCCATGGGTGGTGCTGGAGTGGCTCCTGGGGAGGAGGATTGCAGGGGCTTAGTGCGGTCAGGGGCCTGGGAAGGGGTGCCCCCTTGGCAGCAGCTGGCACAGCAGTTATGGGTGCACGCTGAGAGGGCTAACGCACAGCTTTCTGCTCCGTCATCTCCCACAACAGACCCTGCAGCTACGACCATCACGTGCTTCATGCTGACTTACCCTGCACTTATTTATTGGGGGTGGGGGTTACGCTTACGTGGGTTTCACCCTGGGCTGTAATGCAGAGAGTAGATTTTGGTCATTTTCCTCAGCAAGCCCACTGAAGCTGCTTAACTACGCTTGGATGCTACATTTTTAGACCAAATTGAGAGGTGATACTTTGCTAAACATCATCCCCAGACACAACCTCGCTCTGTTCCCACTGCAGCGCACAAGGCCAGCTAAAGGATTTGCAGGGAGGAGCCTTTGGGAAACAAAAGCAAATTAACTGACTACTTTCCCATACAAAGGGTATGGGAAAGACAGGGTCTGACCCCTCCCCAGACACAGATCCTCCTGCTTACCAGCCAGTCTACAGCATAGACTCATAGACTCATAGACTCATAGGTCAGAAGGGACCAATATGATCATCTAGACTGACCTCCTGCACAAGGCAGGCCACCGAACCCTACAGCAGTTTATCTTCTCAAGAATACTGTTGCAAAGAAAAACGCTGGAGACTCAACCCCTTCCTTTACTGGGCTCTGAGACTGGTTCTTCCCAAGGGGCTTGGGCAAGTCCCCATGTGCTTCTTCCACGTCCTCCAGTTCACCAGTGGAACATCTGCACAACTTTCTAGGACACCAACTGAGAAAGCTCTTACAGCCTGGGGCAGACACTAGTTGCCCATCACTTTTTTATATCTTGGCTAGATTACTGCAATACATCCCTCTGAAAAATAACCTCTCTGTACGCTCTAGCCCATGCAACACACCAAACATACTGTTGCTAGGACTGGAACTCATACAAAGCAGACACTGGACCACTGCCATCGCAGCGTGGGTGTTCCATCTAACCCTGAGCAGCGTCAGAGGAAAACCTTACCATTCCGAGGTGGTAGCGTTTTACCTAGTCAGAGTTTAACACCAGAAGGGATGACTAGATTATCTAGTCTGATCTTCTGTACATCAAAGGCCACTACTGCCACACAGTGCCTGCATGCTAAACCCAACAACCAGAATTAAACCAAAGTATTCCAGTCCCCAGGAGAAAACTATTACATGCCAAGGACAGAGATGGAGAACAGCTGCTGCACCAATGCGTGAGGCCCCTGCAATAGCAGGGAAAGGATTAAGTGAGGTAACCTCAAGTAATAGCAGCAAGTTACCTGCACCCTCATGCTGCAGAGGCAAGTGAAAAAAAACCCAAGGTGACTCCCAATCTGACCTGGGGGGAGATTCCTTCCCCAGCTCACATATGGTGATCAGCTAGACCTCGACCATCACAAGGGACCCCATCATGCAATCATACTCAAATTTGCCCAGCTCTCTTAAAACATAAAGTTGTTTCCCCCCCCGACTCCTATTTGGAGGCTGTTCCAGCACCTCACCCCTCCGATGGTTAGAAACCTTCTAATGTCCAGCCTGAATTGGTTCATGGCCAGTTTATCCCCAATTGTTTTTGTGCCAACATTATCTTTTAGTTTCAATAGCTCTTCACCTTCCCTGGTGTTTACTCTTTAAACATATCATACCCTTTTCTCAGTCTTCTCTTGGCTTGGCTAAACAAGCTGAGCTCTTTCAGCCTCCGCTCCTAAGATAGGCCCTCCATGCTCCACATCATCCTAGTAGCTCTTTTCTGCACCTGCGTTTGGCACAGATGTAGATGGCTCAGCAAGGTGCAAGGCACTACAGCATCAGGCCCTCAGCATGCCACACCAGTTCAGAAAGTTACATCGCCTCCAAAATATACTAACATTAATTGCTTGTCACATAAGGCTCCAAACTTGCAACAAGTGCCATAAAGACAGACCCCTGTACCTGCAGAGAGATCTATGGAAAGGAAGGATGGTCCAGTGGTTAGGGTACTAGCCATGGATTTGAAACCTGGGTTCAATTCCATGCTCTGCTACAGACTTCTAATGGGACATTGGTCAAGTCACTTGAAGATTGGGAACCTGGAGATGGGAACCAGGGTTGTGAGATGCCTCAACACTATCTGTCCCGCGTGTGAAGCAGTATTATCTGGGCCTGCTATAGCTCAGCGCCGTGAAACCAAGAGCCTCTGGCCCACAAGTATTGCCTTCTAGGTCTCTGCAGACCTCACTCTGTCTGCGCAAGGTAGGCACAGGCCAGTCCCTGGAGCATTCTCTCTGTAGCACCCGGCTCCTGTCATGGGACACTCACAGAAGTTACCAGGTGAGTGGCCCTCAAAGGAACAGTGCATACTCAGCTTGATGGGTACAATTCAGGATCAGCTCCTTGATAACAACACCGCACTAATGTATTTATAGTGAAAAACAAACATGAATTCATTAACAAAGGTTAAGCGATAAGTGAGCAAGGATAATAACAACAGTTTACATATAAAACAAAAGGTATCAGATGCTTTTTAGAATCTAAACTTAACTTTAACAGGCTAAAATCCTTGTCTAAGGCAGTTTCTCACCTAAAGAGAACTCTCAGCCTTACTAACCAATGTGGCTATGGTCCCGCTTTCATGAATGCAAAAAGCACCATCATTGTTGCTTCTTCAGTGAAGGCTCAAGGAGGTGTCCTTTTGCCTTCCGCGGACACCCCAGTTCATTGTCTTTATCCCCAGAGTCAAGGTGACCCCCCACAGTTCCTTTCCTGGGCTGCTGGCTCCAAGGTGTCTTCACATACTCCTGTTTGTTCCATATACTAAGGACTTCCATTAAATTGACTTGCAATGCTTAATTTACATCTTAAATACACATCTCCTGTCTGGAAGAAACCTGTTAGTCCACTCACCCTGCATGGGACACAGATTTTAAAATGTAAGTATAGTACACCACTCTTTATAGATAAATACTATGTCAGCAATTGTTGAGTGTAGCGAGTTTGTCAGGGCTACTGTTACAGAACCATGAACCCTTTACCAGTTGATCTTGAGGGATTCTTAAGGTCACAGGCACAAAGGCTACACTTACGTACCTCACAAGAGTGCTGTGTGGCTCAGACTGCAGAGCTCGGATGCTATGGTAATGAAGGCCACTTAAGTATCTGAGATAGTTTGACTTCAGAGGCCTGCCTGCATGGAGCCTGTTGCAGTACTGGGGCCTTATTGAAGTGAAACACAACTCAAACATGTCTCTGAATTAGCCTGGTCTTTGCTTGAGATCCTTTGAAACTTGCCTTGTGGTTTCTTCAAAATGTCTCTTTGGTTATTTTGAAATTCAAGCTAAAGACTTGCAGAATAGGCCCTTTTAGCTGAAGGGTTGTGACTATCAGGGTGCAGTGGGGGGTATCTATTCATTCTGTTTTATAATCACAAAAACAATGGATAAGATTTTCACAAGTGAGCAGTGATTAAGGATCCCCAATTCTAATCACCTTAAATACACCTGATTTTGAGAAAGTGCTGGGCATCTGCCCTCTGGAAATTAAGCCCTTTGAAAGAAGTGTTGAGCTGGACACCCAAGAATTGAGGTACTCAAAATAATGAGTCACCTGTGAAAATCTTGGCCAAAGCACTCATCCAAGTTCCTCCAGGCACTTTTACAACAACATGTCAAACCCACACCCCATTGAACAAGAAGAGGATAAACTGCCCAGGCGGCTTAAATATTTACTGCCAAAATCAATCTTCCATAAACCCCATCCCCTCCATACCCTAAAGCCCCTGTCTGTCCTATCCCCAAATACCTGAGAAGGGATGTGCTTTGAGGAACGGACAGAAGGTTAAGAAATCTGGGCCCTGGCAGACCAAGGGGAATACAAGTTCCGACGTTCCTGCCTCTTTTCAGTGAATGCCCTATCAGCAGCTCTCTCCAGCCCTACTGATCTCAGCTGAAGCAACACCGAACAGGGAAAGGGGCAGTTTCACAGCTAGTCCAGTCCTGATCCATTTATGACTTTGTAGGTTCAAATCTACACCTTGAAGTTCACTCGGGAGCCAACTGGCATCCAGTGCATTTTATTGAGCACCCATGTTCTGTGCTCTCAACATGACACACAATGGATGAATGGATGGCTGTATTGTGCACCAGCTTTGCTTTCCACCCCACATTACTGTCTTTATGTTCACAGCACTCCACTAGGAGCTAGACTGAATCCGCTTTATATAAGCCACTCTGCAGTTATCACAACAGCTTTCACTAACTGATGAGGGGCAAAACTCCATATCCCATTTCCAATCCCTGAGCAACCCAGCTCCCAGAAGTGCATTTCCAACACAAATGGGCTGGATTTCCCACTGCCTTGCACCATGCCTATACTCTTACACTTGGGCAAATCAGATGTAAGCAAATCATCATGTTTTGTAACCCCTTCACACACATGTAAATGACTATACAAGCTATAAGACAGCTAAGAATCAGAGTGCTAATGTCTTTCCTTTGATCAGATGCAGACGGTAGCCTGGCTAAGTATGACAGTACTTCCTTTGATTAAAAGCTAATAAACATTCATCCTTTCCTGATCCCAACAGACAAAACCTACACAAGCCAAACTCATTCATTTGTGATGTATTCCAGTGATCTGTTTCAAAACATTCCACGGAACAATAACAAAACTGCAAGGACTATGGAGCATCAAGAAATAAGCCAATAAATTGCATTTGTTTAAAACAAAACTTAGATCATGGAGGACATATCCATTATTAATGGCAGGTGTTAGGAATCAGAGGGGTAGCTGTGTTAGTCTGAATCTGTAAAAGCAGCAGAGAATCCTGTGGCACCTTATAGACTAACAGATGTTTTGGATCATGAGCTTTCGTGGGTGAATACCCACTTCATCAGATGAATGAAGGTGTTAGGAAGTTATGTATAAAGTGTACACAGATTCTTATCCATAGCTGTTCTTCAATAAATTGACAAAGATACATCACTGCACGCAGAACAGGAGACAAAGAGAAATTAGATGTTAACCATGTGTTAGTTTCTTAGGATACAGATGCACCATCAGCCGATGAAAAATTACAGAGTGCAGGGAAGCAGATATATCAGCGGTGAAGGTTATCTCCATATACGGCTAGGAAAACTAAAATGCTCACCAAAAGAGAACGAGTTCAAACAGATGGAAAGAGCATGGTTCAGAGTATTAACAATCACTGCTGAGCAGAGCCTGAGTGAAATACGAACTAGAAATTAATCTGTCACTGCCCATGAGACGATCGGAGGAGCCAAGGAACTGCTCTGTGGACATATGGAGCTGGAGAGAAGCAGTCCTGACACTTTGGAGCTCTGGAGACAGACACCTTGGATATGCTGAGATGTCCAAGCACATACTTCAGCCACGACCCTGTAAAGGGATCTCTCTGAGACATGTGGACCCATATGCTCTGATAGAGTCCCACTAGGACTCTAGGTGAGAAAGAGTATGTAGATAGGATGATCCCTTTTCTGGACTGGAGTGTATCCCATTGCCATCTTCATGTTTCCTTGTGCTCCCACTTTGGTCAGCATCCACATGTCATCTCTCATCTTAGATTTACATTGCAAGGTCTTTGGGGCAGGGACCATGCTTTTGTTCTGCATTGGGGCAGCACCTAGTATTATGGTGTCCTGGTCCATGACTGGGGCTGCTAGGCACTACCACAATACAAATCATCAGTAGCAGTAGTCTGCAGCCAGAATCACTGGAAGAGTCCCCATTTCATGATCTCAGTGTGGCTTGAGCACCGGAGAGCCTCCAATTTCTGTACAGCCACAGAGAATCTAAGCACTGGTATTAGTACTTCGACAACAAGCTGATCAGGGCCTTAGAAATGTCTTAGACATAAGGAGATTAGAGGCTGACAAGTGTTGCAATTGTTTACCTCTCCTGATGTGATCTATCAGTGCTGAGGGGGCTGTTAAAAAACAAGCAGCCAGCATCCTTATGCTATTTTAAATATGGTCATTAAGATTGCAAAAGCCTATAATAATAACAAAGAGCCGGATTCTCTGCTGAGCTGAGGTTTGTTTGGGGCAGCCATCAGGGAGCGCATTATGGCTGTCTGGTTGGATTTAGGCCAGCTCCAGCAGAGCACAGCTAGTAATGGTCCCTCAGGGACCATACACCACCCAGGGATGGCTGGAAAGCAGGGCACTCTGGCCACACCTTCTCGTAACAGGGGCTACAGCATAACGGGTGTATCAAGAAAGGGAGGTGGCATTTATATCAGCTTTAAACAGCTGAGAATTTCCCCAGTTTGGGGAAATAAATTCTCAAGTGGCCAGATACAGTCAGATTTGAGTCCTTTTGTGACACCAGAGCAGTACAAAGAAGGTCAGAGGCAGGGGAGAAAATCTGGCCCTGCGTTACAGCCGGTCAAAGGTTTTTGAACAAGAATTCTTTCAAACAGAAAGTTTGCATCCAAAAACCAAAAAAAGTGACCGCCCCCCCTTAAAAACTGTCAAAATTGTCAGTAGTCTGTAAAAAACCTTCTGCTTTCCTCCTTCTGCCCGAGTTATTTCACAATACATACTCTTTATGAAATCATCATCAAGGCTATTGCATTTCTGTTTACCAGAAATAGGTTCAGTAAACCAAACATTTTGATACCCACATTGATAAAAATTCCTCCTTGAAAAAATCTTTTAAAAATGCGGTCTTTTCAAAACATGGTTAAAAAAGGGTTTGCTTTCGAGGCTCCAAAATAAAAACAACTTCAACACTTTTTGGCAAGGTTAGATTTTCATTCTTCCTCCTCTGAGTCTTTAGTGTTCTCTACTTCACTTTGGGTGCCCAGGTTTGGCTTGCTCACCACATCTGGAGGACTGTATTGAGGTCCTATTGTAAATTCCTCTCTCTGTCTTATCTCAAAATGGTTTCCCCTGCCTCAGCCACCAAAGTGAGACTGGGCTGTCAAGAAGGGTTGCTTACTTCTCCCTATCCGCACACACTGGTAGGTCAGTTTCCCTGCCTCTGCTGGTGATGGATTCAGAAGAATCTGGTGCTTCTTGGTCTCCTGCATGTGTCCTCCCTTTCTGGGGTAACAAAGAGACCAACATGAACAAAAGTCCTTTCCCCCTCTCTCCAAGTCCTTAAGTATCTTGCCTGCAGGGGTTTCCACACTCCCTTTTCCTCTCAGTACAAGTGTTCAGCAGTCCTTTGTCCTCCCCAGGCTAAACAGTCCCACACCCATCAATAATCATTTCACTCCTAGAGGGCAGTGGTTTCCAAAGTTCTTCACAATTCATTGCACGGGTCTCTGCACCACCTCCGTAGATGAGGCCTTAGGAGGCCTGCAGTGGGGTCAGCCGCCTCCTGTGTGCCTCCTCTTGACAAGGGGTGGCTCTGCGGTGCCCGCCTAACAATTTCTCCCTCAAAGTGCTTCTTAAACAAACCCACAAAGGTTCTCTCATCCACTCACCCCCTTTTCTCAGAGGTCTAAGTTTATTCACATAAATAAAGCACCAAAATAAACCTCAAAGTCCCCAAACACCATTCATCGCTTTTACCCTCTTTCAAGGTCACTCCCAGGCTTTTCCTGCTTGTAGGCTCAATAGGGAAACCCCAAATCCCGGTAGGGTTGCCAACCCTCCAGGATTGTCTGGGAGTCTCCCAGAATTAAAGATTAAGCTTTAATTAAAGATTATGTCGTGTCATGTGATGAAACTTCCAGGAATACATCCAAACAAAATTGGCAACCCTAGCCCCAGATCATTCCCAGCCGTCACCAATTCACCCTACTCCGAGGTCTTCCTGCTTGGGACCTTTCCTGCCTTGAGACACCACTCCCTCCCAGGCGTTGCCTTACATTTCTGGCTCCCA
This sequence comes from Chelonoidis abingdonii, assembly GCF_003597395.2. Lineage (NCBI taxonomy): Eukaryota > Metazoa > Chordata > Testudines > Testudinidae > Chelonoidis > Chelonoidis abingdonii. Next base: position 14,296,971 of record NC_133770.1, on the reverse strand, counting down.
ACCTGGTATCCAGGTCTTCCCTGTGGAAAATTTCTTTGTTCCTGAGCCTCCCCCTTCACCGCAGCCACCTGCTGCCCTTTATAGAGAATTACCTGATCCATCTCCGGTGCATCTCTTTAGTAATCTGGGTTATCTCCCCCCAGGCCCTCAACCCATAAGAGAAAACCACCTTGTTACAAGGCCCATCTTCTCTCAGTACTACAGGTGCCAGCCATGGGACCCTAAACCACAGTGGGACTGCTGCCCTGCACCCAAAACCTCCCTGCTCCCACAGCATCTTCCTATATTGCCTGTCCCTTCCAAGGCCTTTTCTCCGTCTCATTGCAGATCTTTAACACAGCTGTCTAGGGCTCTTCCACAGAATTCCTTAGCACAGACTCCTATCCCAACTCTCTTGCCATGGGGCAGCAGGAAAGACACGGCCCACAGCTCTCTGTCATCCATCTCCAGGGTTCCCCTTAGGGGACTGAATGGAGCCGCATACATCTTTTCCCCTTTCCTAGCAGGTTTTGCATAGCCTGCAATCACCTGATCTGAGAAGAAAGCCAGGCACAGATGAGAGCTGGGCCATGTCTTAAAGGGCAGCTCACCCTATGGCAGTACAGTAGTAGAGAAAAATGAATATGATTATACAACAGATCGGTAATCCTGCCTAGGCAAAAGCAGAGCTCCAGTTGTATTGTCTGTGAAGGGGTAGTAGTTTACAAATACAACAGCTTTTTCATGAAATTTAACCACATTATTTTCAGTTTTCTGTCAGCCAGTTATGTGGTTCGATTACATGGCATTTTCTGAAAAGGACTGGCTTTCACCAAAAAATGAAAAAAACAGGTTTTTTCAGATGGAAAAATTAATCTTGGATTTGAAATTTTGCTGAAAAACTCACTAATGTTCCAATTTGGGGAGTTTCTTTGTTTGTTTTTCCAAAAGTCTAGTCATGAAATTTTTGTATATTTTATATTAAAAGCAGAGTGACTCAGAATAGCATACACAGCGCTGTTGTACAATACACAAATAGCACGTTCAATACAGTGGCTCACATTCTGATCTTTAATGGAGTTGTTCTGGATTTACAACAGCATCACTCTAACCAGAATCTGGCTTACTGCTCCCACATGCAAAAATAAGCTTGAAAAATGAATGAACACAAAGCCAGCTGGTTTCTTTAATTCACAGGAGCAACATTAGGCCCAGGAATAAGGAGAACTTGTACCGTAAGAGCCCTCCCCAAGGAAGCCTTCCACAGACACAGTCCATCACAGATTCACTATATCAAAGAGACACTGCTCAGGCACATTAATCAAAATATGACACTCACGTATCCTTTCATGATACATGTTTGAGATAATGGAATAGGCAAACACAAAGGCCCGGATCCAAAAAAACTCTGATGTTAGTGGAAAGATCCACATTGGTTTCAATGGGGTTAGAATCAGTCTCTGAAGCAAGGACAAATATTCAATCCCTGGCTTATGGGAAATCCAAGCCTATACTTTAGCCCTGTTCCAGAATCTCTTGATAGCTGCATAATTTAATTTGTCTGGGTTTATTTTAAATGCATCTATCCAGTGCACTGAGCACCTGTATATTCCCATCAATGACAAATCGTGCACACAGACGCCAAATAAAAAATTATGAACTCTCCCAGCCCTATCAAGAATCAGTCTCCTTCTTAAAAGCATCAGACAACACATAGGGGTGGCCAGGGCTCCCAAGGTCAGAGCAACATAACTAACTGTTCAGTGTGTGTTAGGTGTCCCATTCTGTGCCTGGACTGAGCTGCAGAAGATACAAGTTTGCTACTGCTCCCAGCTAGGTGATTTAGCTCTATTGGTTTATTATGCCTTAGCTCTGGAGATCCTGGATTTGAGCCAATGACAACAAAAGTGACACTTGTTACAAAAGCAAGGATTTGTCCAGGGTCAGAAATGCTAAGTGTCTCAGGTGCTCACAACGAGCTGCTTCTATCCAGGGACTCATCAGCCAGATGCCCAGGAAAGAATTCTCTGTAGTAACTCAGATCCTGCTCCATCTAACATCCCATCACAGGCCACTGGGCATATTTACTGCTAGTAGTCAAAGACCAATTAATTGCCAAAATTAGCTATCTCATTATACCATCCGCTCCATAAACTTATCAAGCTTAGTCTTGAAACCAGGTATGTCTTTTGCCCCCACTACTCCCCTTGGAAGGCTGTTCCAGAACTTTGCTTCTCTAATTGTTAGAAATCTTCATCTAATTTCAAGTCTAAACTTCCCGATGGCCAGTTTATATCCATTTGTTCTTGTGTCCACATTGGTACTAAGCTTAAATAATTCCTCTCCCTCCCTGGTATTTATTCCTCTATTATATTTATGGAGAGCAATTATATCCCCCCTCATCCTTCTTTTGGTTAGGCTAAACAAGACAAGCTCTTTGAGTCTCTTTTCATAAGACAGGTTTTCCATTCCTCGGATCATCCTAGTAGTTCTCTGAACCTGTTCCAGTCTGAATTCATCCTTCTTAAACATGGGAGACCAGAACTGCACACAGTATTCCAGGTGAAGTCTCACATGTGCCTTGTATAACGGTACTCTATAAGGCACTATTCCATGTGTGTTACACATCTCCCTCTAGTGCAAGGGAAATCAATTATTTTTTTGTCAAGGTCTAAATTTTTTGGTCAAGGTATAGTCAAGATAAAATAATACAAAAATAACAATAATTATAACAAAAAGTAAATAAAAAGATTTCGCGGTCCGTTCGAAAGCGTCTGACAGTTCACCTTTGGCCCTCAGTCTGCTTATTAGCTACCCCTGCTCTAGTGGCTAGCACTCAGTAGGTATGAGTCTGCTACTGCTACGGGTGAGGGGAGATAGTCCTTTAGCTCAAGCTGTGGGCTCTGGAAGCCGTACTCATGTCTTTTTAGGAAATGGGGGTGGATTACAAAATTTCCCCCCGCTCTAGAAAATTTGGGGATTTCATTACCAGACATGAGGCTTGGTTCAGCTAATTTGTTCAACGAGGTCTTAATTGGCCACTGTTTGATTTCAGCTTCTTCCTCCACTGGGACTGGGACTTCCGAATCTCATAGTAGCTGGTGGGGGGAAATGAGTGTATTTCTGCCTGTGTACGCGTGTGTGCATAGAACTAATCCACCTTCAAGACTCCAGCAAGTGATCAAGACAGTTCTGGGCAGCATTTCCACTGTAAATAAACTATAGTCCCTTTACTCCCCCAAGAGTACTTAACGTGGCCACAGACAGGTGGTATTAAAAATGGCTTTGCATCTTCTAAATTGCAGGAATGCAGAAAAGAAAAGCCCTGATGGGAATCCCCCCGCAAGTACCTAATCATAAAGGAGCCTGTATTTTCCCCCCACTAGTAATATGTATTTTATAAATGTCTCAAAAACATTGGGCCAGATCCTGAGCTGGTGTAAATCAGTGCCATTTTATTGACCTCAGTGGAGCTATTTACACTGTTCTAAATATGGAATAGCCCCACTGAAATCAACGGCCTTGAGTCTACTTTAACTTGTATTGGTGAAATTAATGTAAATAAGGCTAACATTTGTCAAGCTGAGCCTAATTCATTTTTGCCAGCTCTTATCGCAAGTCTTGGGATTTTTGGTGTATTTCTTAAAGCCCCAGCTTCCACAATCAGGGGATTCCATGGGAATCTCAGCTTTCTTTCTTTTTTTTTTTTAAGTAAGTTTCTCACCTATGTAGTTGGGGAGAAAAACCTTAGGACATGAAGTGAGAGCAACCGAAAGGCTCAGAAACTAGAAGGCAAAGAAAAAGAACCCCAGATTGATTATTTTAAAACAATCTCATGGCCTTACTCATGACTTTTGAATGCTGGAGGATGGCAATATTGCTAATGCGTCATTGTCTTCAGGCTAGATGTAGGGCAGCCTTCAGGCTTCAGAGCATTCTCCTTGCATAGGGGCCTGAATACCACTAAGGCAGGGGGGTTTTCACAACAAGACAGAGATGAATTGTGGTGAAAGGAAGCCTAGTTGAGGCAGACATCTATTGGGGGGGGAGGGGACAGAATGGCAAAGCAAAAAAAAGAAAAAAAAATGCGGCGCAGCTGAAGCAACCAAGCAGGGGGGAAAAAATAACAACCTGCAGCGCAGCCAGAGCGGCAAAGTAGGGAACAAAAAAACCCTGCAGTGCAAAGCAGAAAAAAATACAAACCCTGGGGGGTGGCCGGAGCCAGGGTGCAGGGGGACTCCCTGTGCGCAGACATGGCCCGGCTAGTGGAGAGGAGAGGGAGGGAGCAGGGAGGAGAGAGAGAAGGGGGACAGCCAGGGCTTCCTTCAGCCAGGGTGCTCACCACTCGGCCCCTCCCGCCATGCCATCTGCTGGGAAGACTTCGTGCCGTGTTGGTCAGCGGGGAGGGAAGGACGCGGGCTGCCGGGCTTGCTGCAGACCTGGCACTGGCTGGGGCAGACGGAGCACGCAGCCGGCTCCCAGCACGGCACTCCCCTCCTCCGCGCCACCGCCTCCTACAGGGCGGCCAGAGAGGCGAACAAAAAAACAAAAAAAAAGGCCATGCCGCCCTAGGACTGGACCGAATGCTGCCCCTTAGAATCTGCTGCCCCAAGCACAAACTTGCTCAGCTGGTGCCTGGAGCCGGCCCTGTTATGAGGAGAACATCGCTAGACAGACATTTAAATTGTTTTATTTAACTAAAAAGAACAACGTTATGTATTCTGGATTTTTTTTCTTCAACAGCAAACATAATATCTTAACAAAACAAGCATATTAATTTTTTAATTTAGTTAAACATTCAAGTTTTTAAAATCAGGATTGTTTTTGTTAAAATAGTTTTTAATTAAAATAGTTAAATGAAATTTAAAAAAAAATTAAATTGACTGTGTCAATCAGGTCAAAATAAGAAACTTAAAATATTGGCTTCTCCAGCTCACTCAGTTGTTTTCACCTTCATTTTCCTGTTTGTTCATAATCTGGAAAAGAAAAACAAGCTTTCCTGCTTTTTCAGGTCACAAACGATATCTCAATTTGGAATGAATTAATCCGAAGGAAGAAAATATTCTTTCTACACCAGCAGAAGAAGCTACTGCGGTTAAAAGTGAGATTATCACTTCAACAGTCTCTGAATCCAAGTGCTTAAGTGACTTCTACCAGTTCACTGGTGTGACTTTTTTTAAAACATCATCAGCAAACATATATTTCTTGAATGGTTCACCCTTAGCTCTGAAGTTTATTATAGTTGGCATTATGGAGGTATGATTGCTGGATGTCCATGTCATAGCCAACTCCTCTTCTTCAGCAGTTAAGGTTTGACCCTGGTACCGAGTATTGAGAATATTTGCAAGAAAATGAGCTGGAGATAGTGCTTGTCCCATTCATTTTTTTAATGCTCGTAATTTAACTCTGTCATTGCATATTTCTCTTTTTAAGATCTCACTCGGTTCCTTCCAAATTTCAACAGCGTCAGCAATAAAACAGCTATTTCCATGCTACAGAAATAGGCTTCAGGGTACTCAGCATGTGTTCAACATTTCTCTTAAGCCCAATGTTCAGAACTTTGGTTGTGGCAATGCCATCTATTTTTTCATGATTTTGTTCACAAACTGTCATTAGATTAGGCCAGTTCTTGATATAGTGTTCAAAACAGTCCACTACTGAGTTCCATCGCACGTCTTGTGGGAGAGTTAGCTTGGTTCCTCCCACTTTTTTCAGAGTAGTTGCTGCAAAGTGGTTGTTATGGAAGTGTTTTCCAATTTCAATGACATTAGCTTTTATTTCTGGAACACAGAAGTCTTTGGCTAGGAGGTGCATCAAAAGAGCACTGCAACAAGATGTTAGCTTGGGACTCTCTTCATTCTCTTCTAAATAATTTCTTCTCATTTTGGATACATTTGCAGCATTGTCTGTGACCAAGCTGCGTATTAGACATTTGAATTTTTTTTCAGTTTGTTATAGCTTTTACTGCTACTTCTTATAAGTAGTCTGCTGTGTGTATATTTCCTGATGTATCATTTTTTTCTGTTAGGAAGACATTTTCTTCTTCTGTCGTCACACAAGCATGTACAACAGGATCATTGTGGACATTACTCCACCCATCAAGACTCAGGTTAACAATTTCATCCTGCTCATTTTTGCACACTGCTCAATTTCTCTTTCATACTTTTATCCAGCAATTTGCCTGCGACATCTGCTGTGTTGGGTGGACTGTATCCTAGTCTTAATTGCTGAACCATGTTAATGAAGTGTGGGTTCTCAATCATACGGTAAGGAGAGTTGCTGCAAAAACAAACCAGGCAATTTTTTTCATCAGTTATCTCTTTTTGTAATCTACTGGTTCTGATCACAAACTTATCTATGGTTGTTTCTGGATGATGGAGATTTTTTTTTTCTTTTTGCTACAGGTGATATACTATGACTATGTGACACACATGATGCGACTGAAACACTATCATTGGCAGATAACTCTGAAACTATGGAAAATGATGGTGATCTTGAAGGTGGACAGTCTTCAGAATCCTGTATATTGAGGGTGGATTCTCCTAAACAAAATGTCAGTGCAGTTATTTAATTATTATTACCATACCGCTCATTTAATATTACTCATTGCATTCCCTGACACTCAGTACTAATTTAAAGGTGAAATTGTAAAAGGAAGATCTGCCTATTTCAGCTATTTATCTTTTTATCACAACTGCATCTGAAATTATAGTACTGGAGAGTAACAACTATAGTTTTTGCTCAAACATGGGAATTCAAGAATAGTCCAGAAGGAAGACAGGCAGTCCTTAAGAAAGAAGTATGAAATAAAAAAAGTTTACCAACCTGAAGATCCTGCATGCTCAGACATGTTCCTTTCATCATCTTCAGTGCAGCTTCCTCCTGAGAAGGAACACTTCTTATGATGTTGTTTCATTCGGGCAACAAGGCCTTGCATTTCTTTATTGGGACTGTCTGCATTTTGCATGCATGCCAGTCTTACCCACAGGTAGAGGAACTTTATTAACACATTTCCAAACTGGGTCCCTTTTATGGCCTGCTGCCATTATAGGTTTTCCCTTCTAGTGAGAAAATGGTACGGTAGATCTCAAATCAATGAAGGCTGCACTCAGAAAGACCTTAAGATTTCTAGAATATGCTGCTCAAACAGTGTCACTTTAGTTTCTACTGCCTGTTCCTCCCTGCTCATATTTATCTCCAGTCTTCTTCTCCTTGTCCAGATCTATTCCACCCCCAACAATCTTCTAGTCATTGAACTTTTTGAAACTTTGCACTTTTAGAGAGAGGTACAAAGGGATTGCCCCTGTGTACACAAATTTGCAGAGGGACAATAGGGTTGAGGTCTGTTATTTCTCAACTCTATATATTATTTATTTATTTAAAAACATTTTTGCTGTTAACAAGCGTGTTACCTCTGGAGACACAAATCCACAGTTTGAGAACTGCAAAACTAAGCATCTCTGATGTTATCTTCTAGACCAGAGGTGGGCAAACTACGGCCTGCCAGCCACATCCAGCCTGTGGGACTGTTCTGCCCAGCCCCTGAGCTCCCCTGGCCCAGGAGGCTAGCAGCAGGGGAGGGGGAAGGGGGGTGATGGATGGGGCAGGGGCCCTGGGGGGGCATCAGGGAACAAGAGGCAGGGAGGTCAGATAGGGGGTGGGGGCAGGAGCTGGGCCACGTCTGGCTGTTTGGGGAGGCACAGCCCCATCTTAACCGGCCCTCCATACAATTTCTGAAACCCAATGCAGCCCTCAGGCCAAAAAGTTTGCCCACCCCTGTTTTAGACTGAGCACTGAGTCCTATTGGGTAGATAGAGAGATTAACCTAAATAATCTGTACAGAAGCCCCTGGAACCCCATAAAATTGGGTCCCTAAGCCATGAACTATTGGAACTCATTTACAAAACCTTTCTTAAACATTACATGAATATATTGTCTCATACTATAAAATTAGAATTTATAATCCCTAGTCCATGATAAGAGATCTTTGAGCTATAAAGTATCTTAATTAAAACTATCTTTAGAGAGGTTTTTTCCTCAAAAAGCATTTTATCAAAAAAAATGTGATTTAAATTAAAAAAATTCTCTTTATTTATTTATTAAATCATTGATTTTTATCTACCCTGGTGGCAGCTGACACAAAAAAGCCAGAGCCGGCCCTGCCTCCTAACACAGCATGGCAAGAAAATCCTCCAAATATTGATGATTAACCTGTTGAATTGAAGATAGTTCACCTCCCAATGACTGCATAAATATCTGCTTGGTAAATGAAATAACCAAACACTCATTCATTTTTTGATATAGCTGTAAAACTAAACTGAAAAGTTTTCAAAATAAATCACTTTAAAAATGTATAGTGTGTACCATCTAAAAACAAAACCTACATGTATCTCAGAGGTGTGAAGAATATGTGTTAAGGTTATAACAACCAACAAGAATGAACTTTTATGTAGAAATCCATGATTAAATTGAGTCTTCCAGACTAGTGATTTAAATCATGACTTAAATTATTTAAATCAAATCCACCCTGGCTGTCACCATCCCAAATCCATGCTGATAAAAATATTTTGTACCACTCCATCTTGTATCCTACATTATATACAATCTTAATCCACCTGCCCTCTTTTGCAGCAAGAGAGAATCGGGGCTCCATCCAACAGAGCGTGATCTTTCCCTCCGAGCAATCAGTCAGTTTGCACTTGATCTTCATCCCACATCTTCCTACCAGTTCACAGGCAGTCCTCTGCAGGGAGACCTGGAAAATATAGCTATAACATGTTGGTTAACAAAGCTGCTAGGCAAGAGGAGTTCTAGGGTAACTCCAAGTGTAATCCAGGCGAAACCGCTTGAAGTAGCTGCCTTCTTTGCCAGGCTGATGAACAACGTATCTCTGTAGCTAGGCCAGGGCAGTGAGTTCCAGGCAAATGTGAATAGCCTGAAGGGCTTTTGGCACTCTGCATTCTGTTCTGCATGCAGCTGGCAATGTTAAGCTTTGTCTACATCACAGGTCAGTCCCAGGCAAGAGTAGGGCTTCCCAGAACTGAACAGGAAACACTTCAGGTACAGAAATGAGTCTCAGGTGAAATCGGTGAAATCTTAAGCCCTTTGCATTTATTTTTTCAAGTCAGTGTTTGACTTTTATCCTAAAAAATGTCCAGAACTCCAGGTAGGCTGTGTATATTTGGAAGCCATATTTAGCACTACTAATACTGTCGGCCTAGATCCTGGATACACTTAGGCCCATGAGTAATTTTATGCTCCAGTGAATACACAGGGCCAGAACCTCAGCTGGTATAAAACTGTGTTGACCATTTCCGCCAGCTGAGGATCTGGCTTGTGGAGTTCAACAGAAATGCTAGTGCTCGTTGCGTATGTGTTTTCAGGATCAGGGCATGGGATTCTAAGGTCAAATCATATCCCCCTGAGCTGCCCCACTGATTTGATTTCTCAGGTGAGGAAAGCAAGCAGAATTTGAAGCTTAATCATCACTGACATGGTGTGATGAAGTGGGTATTCACCCAGGAAAGCTTATGCTCCAATATGTCAGTTAGTCTATAAGGTGCCACAGGACTCTTTGTCGCTTTTTACAGATCCAGACTAACACGGCTACCCCTCTGATACTAATCATCACAGGAGCACTGGAGTCAGGTTTCATTGGAAAGGAGAAGAGATTAGATATGAAAGGCTTCATGATTTGTCAAAAAAAAAATCAAACCAATATTTACTCTCTTTTTGAAGGTGAGGTTTAATTGTAATTTACTTTCTTCATTTTTTAACTGTACAGATATCTGTCCAACCTCCAGGTAATTAATATACAAAGTACCACAAAGAAAAAACACTCTCCTCCGACCTTGTAGGCTGCACCGATTCCTTTAGCTTAGTTTTCAAACGTAATACATGGTGAGTAATTCCAATATTTCTTACAATGGGACCTCATGACAAGAATCTCCCTTCTTGTAGTGTACAGAGCCGGAATGCCAAAGTGTCACAATACAAAATTCTTGTTGGAATGGCCTTGGTTTTCCATACTGCTGACAAATGTGACAAATGGCCACTCTTGTTATGTCTTTGTATTGTAGCTGCACAGTATGGAAAGTCAGAGGGCCCAGCAAAGGACTAGGAAGTCACAGAAAAGGTATTGCAAGTAACCAGAACTAGGCTCATAACAGGAAGAAAGAAAGAAAGAAAGAAAGAAAGAAAGAAAGAAAGAAAGAAAGAAGTATATGAACTCATAAAGGTTCTCTCAGGTTTGGGGTCTGATCCAATTCCCACTATTGACTTTAATGGGAGTTGCATCAGGCCCTTTTTGTGCAATATCTAATCTCTTTCCTCTCAAATTGCACTGCCCTCTGTACGTGTTGGACCTTCAATGGCTATTTAAACTTTTCGGACATTTACAGTTATTTTACCATGGCGGATGCCAAAGAACCAATCGGCCACTAATTACACAACATAAAACATCAGGTTTACATTACCATGCAAAGTCTTTGGGTTGGTCTCATGTTGATGACTTGGATGAGCAATGCCAATTTACACCTGCCGAGTGTCTGGCTCAGAACTGATAAATGAGTCTTATATACAGGAATTGGGGTGGGAAAGGCAGAGAGCCACAATGGGAGGAGACAAGAGGCTTGGCACTGGGATTGGAGTAGCCTCAGAGAGGAGAGGATGAGGAGATCATAATTGTGAAGGCAGCCATTGCATCGCATACAGGCAAAAGTGCTGGCATCTGAGGCGCAGAACAGTTTCTATAGTGAGGGTGCTGACAGCCATTAAACCAAACTGTAAACCCTGTATATAATGGAAACTACTTCAAGCCAGGGGGTGCAGCAGCACCCCTAGTTCCAGCAGCACCCCTAGTTCCAGCACCTATGTCTGGCATCCTTTACCACAGTGTAGGCACTCAGTGCATGTGTCATAAATGGATAGGTAAGGTAAGGGTTAAGTTTCTTTTACCTGGAAAGGGTAACCAAACACCTGACCAGAGGACCAATCAGAGAACTGGATTGTTTAAAGTCAGGGGCGGGAATTTGTATACCAGGGGTCTTTGTTGTTTGCTCAGCTGTGAGTAAACAAGGTTTCCTCCTAACTCCATCTTATCTTAAAGTTTCTTCTAAACATCTGTAAGTACCCAGGGAACGCAAAGTAATTCGGCTATGATGATCTTTGTGGTGTATTTACCTGTATGTTGATTTGTTGGACTGGTTTAATTGGGCTATCTTTAAATCAGACTGTTTTTTCATATCTTCTTATAAGCAAGAGCCTGTATTGAGTTTCTTAATGCAAGATTATTGTTTTATATTTTCTTTCTATTTTTATATAAACTTTTTCTTTTAAAACGTGTGGAAGTTTCTTTTCCTAGGGAGGCAAAGGGAAGGGAAAAGCCAGGCTGTGAGCTATTTTCCTATTGCTTTCAGGGAAGGAGCAGGCTACGGGGCAAGAGACAAAGAATCATCTCTGTTCTCTTGTGGTTGAAGTTTTTTTCCTGTTACTGCTACGAGAGCAGACACGGGGGAAGGCAAAGCCAAGCTGGTGGCATTTTGCATCTCAATTGTCCTGAGGGTAGAGAACGCTTATCGCTTGGGAAGTAGAGAAACCGGTTTCTGTGCAAGGCGGGGAAGGAGGGGAGAAGGGATTTTTTCCCCTGCTTTTAGCATCCAAGGGATTTGGAATCTGGAGGTCCCACCCAGGGAGGGTTGGGGACACCAGAGAGAGGAAAGGGGGAGGTCAGGCCCCCTAAAGTAAATTACCTACCTGACCTGGTGGCAGCCCAAATACCCAAGCTAGTAGTGAGCTTGGGGGAGTTTCAGGTAAGCCCCCAGACTTTTGGACGCAAAAGTCCAGGTTTGGGACAGGACCAGATTGTGGACGCTAAAGTTCAGGTCTGGGACTGGGAGGCTGAATTACCACAGCATGTCACACTGGTTGCTTCAAAACAATATACACACACTACCCACAGCATGTGACTCATCAGAGCCATCCCGATCATACGTCATGACATAAGTTGATTGTAAACTTTTCTTCCAGACAGCTCTTAACTCCATACTAATATTGCCATTGTTTTCCTGGGCCCAAATTCTGATCCCCTTACTCCTATGGAATAGCACTTTTCTCTACCAATAGTCTCATTAAAGTCAGTGGGGTGTAAGTTATTACTCAAGGTATCAGAATCCAGCACTTTGTAACTCCAGAAAAAAAGCCAAGCAAGACAAGAAAGCATAAAAAGCTGACAAAGCAAGATAAATCGGTGGCATAAATAAAATATGGGATGGTGCAGGAGGCGGTGCCATAAAGATATTTTTATTGCCACTTGTCTGGAAAGACCAGCATAACTCACTACCTCATCATGGCTCTGTCACTCATCAGTAATGAAGTCACTCACACACATGCTGATAAAAACTTTATAGCAGCCTGCACCATCACATATGACCCGTAAAATGGACAAGGAAACAAGAGAGTTGAAGATTTGTTAGTAAAGATGAGGTTCCCATCTCCATAATCTTGAATAACTGGTATAATTATTATTTAATATTAATAATTTTTATCTCACATAGTTCAGTCCCTGCCCTGCCTGCCTTAGAGTGACAAAGTGGGTGAGGTAATATCTTTTACTGGACTAACTTTTCTACTGGTGAGAGAGAGATTCGCTTTCAAGCTTACACAGAGGTCTTCTTCAGGGCTTGCTCTGTCTTAGGTACTTCGACAAAGCTGGTCACTATAGTATCTCAAGGCTCTTCAAGAGAAATCCCAGCCCCATAGAAATTAACAGGAGTTTTGTCATTGATTCAGTAAAGCCAGGATTTCATCCTTCTAGTCCAGAAGGGTACGCCTACACTCATATGTGAACAAAGGCTTTAACACATGTTGAAGCCCAAAAGCCCTATTGTCCACACAGAAAGTCAGATACAGGTTAAACAGTTCAGTGAACATTGTACACTTGGTAGTGGGAGGTAGGGTTGCCAACTTTCTAATCCCTGAAAAACAAACACCCCTGCCCCATCCCATCCCCGAACCCCTGCCCTGTGCTCCGCCTCTTCCTCTGAGGCCCTGCCCCACCTCTTCTCCCCTTGTCGTTTGCTCACCATCCCTGCCCCCATTGCCCTCTTCTCCATCCCCAGGACTCACCTACTGCCCGCAGAGCTGGGCTGGGAAAAGCAGATATGGAACCGGCCCGCCTGCCCAAACAGGGCACAGCAGGGAAAAATTGGGGCACAACGGAGCAAGAGGCCAGACCCTGGAGCAAGGAGCCGGGGTGGGGAGGTTGGTCCCTAAAGCAAAGAGCTGGGGTGAGGAAATCTGGTCAAAGCAGGGGGCGGGGCTGGAGCAAGGGGCTGGGGTGGGGAAATCAGGGCACAGTGGGGAGAGTTGGGTGGGATCTATTTTGGCTGCCTCATCTGAAACCTCTTTAAACACTAGGCTATAACAACTTTCAGCAGGGCTGACCTGTAGTAAAGACACATTTGAAAGGTACAGCTGCCATTTCCCACGTGGTGAAAAGATGATCAGAAGGTCCTATCTGAAGCATGCTAGGTCTGATAGCATCCCTTCAACTAGTGCTTGAGGGGCCTGATTTCAAATACATTTTACCTAGAACTAGACACCTAACTAGGATTTTACGAATCTAAATATCTGTTCTAGTCACCTAAGAGGTGATTCAGGCACCTAATTTTAATCCCATTTTAGGTCCCTATGTGCGTGTCTAACTATGTCATTATTTAGAAGCCCAAATATAGTGTTCAGAGCCTGTCTTTAGACATCTGCATTTGAAAACCAGACTCAATATTAACTTCTAATGTCTTTGTATTTGGGAGGCAATGTGGCATAGTGGATAAAGCACTTGACAGGGACTCAAGAGACCTGGATTATAGTCCTGGTTCTACCACTGGCCTGCTGGGTAACCATGGGCAGGTCACTTCATGGCTCAGTGCCTCAGTTTCCCCATCTGTAAAATGGAGATAAATGATACTGACCTCCTTTGTAAAGCACTTTGAGATATACTGATGAACAGAAGTACAGCAAAAGCTGTTTTATCCGGCACATCACCAACCAGAAAGCTCTATCGACCAGCATTTCTGATCTTTAGTGAAAGTCCAGTTGGTCTGGGGCCAGCAGGGAGTTTGGGTGTGGGAGGGGGCTTGGGGCATGGGAGGGAGTGCGGGGTACTAGATCCAGGGGCCGCTCACTTTGGGTGGCTCCCCACAAGCGGTAATCTGTCCCGGCTGCTCCCAGGCAAAGGCATGGGGGGCAGCTCTGCACACTGCACACTGCCTCTGTCTACAGGCCCCAGGCAATTACCGACCAATGGGAGCTGTGGAACCAGAACTCGGGACAGGTTGCCACTTGCGGGAAGCCGCCCGAGGTGAGCAGCCCCCAGATCCGCCACCGCGCACTGCCTCCTGTGCCTCACCCCTCCACTCGTGCCCAAACTCTCTCCCTCTTAGTTAACCAGCCTTTTTCACTTACCAGCACCTTCCATTCCCCCAACATACGGGATAAAACAGCTTTTACTGGATATGTGAGCCAGATAATAGTACTGTCAATATTTTCCCAGTGTCATCAGTTAAAGTGCTCACTAAAACTGGGCAGAAGGGTTAAAGCATAGGGCTCTACAGTGTCGGGATTTATGGCCCCTCGCAAATCAGATCATTTGTGTAATTTAGATGAAGAAGTGGGGCCTGGGTGAGCATTCCTTTCGAATTATACATTAAAATGTACCATGCTGCCACTGGGAGCTTGGCCAAGCATCTGGAAATAGCTCCGGCACACACCAGGGGGCGCTCACGGGACAAAGAAGAGAGGTTTGGATCTGGAGGGTGGGGCTGGGAATGCAATACCGAATACAGTGAGCCCAATGGCGACCTCAGTTACTGCACATCAGCGTGTCCCACGGAGTTGTTCCAGATTTACACTGGCATGGGATCACAGCCTGGCCAGGTGTGTGCCGCTCAGATCTGCCCCTCTCCCAAGCACAAAACCTTCCCAAGGAACACACAGCGCCCCGCCTAAAATCTCGCTCGCCTTGCCAGCATTTGAGGTCATTTTTCTCATCAGGACGGAAGTAACGCTCCTGAACATTCTGCAAAACAACATCTTCAGGGGCTAGTTCTGGTTCTGCTTCCACTGAAATCAGTGGCAAAAATCCCGTTTACAGCAATGGGAACAGGATCCAATCCTTAGTGCTCACATGATACTTTCAGAGCACTAGGCATGCAGAGACACTCTGCTCCCACCTGCTCTTGTTTGTACAATACACAGGGCACCTCACGTCTGGTTTAAGCTCCCTCTTGCACTCCCAGGGCAGTGATGAGAGTGCAGGATTGGATTCTTTTGGACTTCTCCTCCCAAGCTCCTCCAGCACAGAGCATCAGCTGACAGTGGTTGGTGACCTACTGCCCTCCTGGGTTCCTTGTTTAGAGATTAAGAGTGATTGTCTCTCTCACAGCAGAGAGGTAACCACGATTTGAAAAACAAAACAAAAACCCCGGTTCACTGAATATGCTGCCGATGGGCAGTGCCAGATGGCTGGCAGCCCGGAAGGCCACAGTGCCTTATTTAGCCACAGAGCAGTAGACAACAGGTAGTTATGGGCTTCTACATGCCTTCCCCGTATTCCCTCTCAATGTTCTTCAACTCTGACCCAGAAGGACTCCAGGGCTGAGTGGGTCGTTTAGTCTCCAGGCCTTTTCAGGCTGCCAATGTGGGTACCCATTGGAATGGCAATTCCAGGCATGTGACCAACTGGAGTGGACAAGAACTACCAGCTGCCAGATGGTAACGATGCTTCAGTGCCCGTGAACCTGTGACCTACAGGTGACAGGCTCCATATTCCATGACTAATCCCCCCACGCTAGTCACACGGCCTGACGGTGACGACTTAGACTTAGACGACCCTTAGAATCTTGGTTAAGAAAAAGAGGAAGACGCCTGCAGTGTGCTCAGCCAAACTCAGCTGAGATGCCAGTGTGCCACATGTCCTGAGTGTCAAGTGCTGTGCAGATAATGTATCCATCCTGCTGTGAGAAGACACGGGGGCTCTAAAAGAGGTGGGGAGGGGAAGGCTAGGTGCTGAATTATTAGAAACCAGTTTTTATTAAGCAAAGTCCCTCCTGAGTTTATGGCATCTGATCTAGAGTATCTCACACGGCAATTAAAAGTCAAATTAGAAAGGCAATCCATACATATTACTTATATACATATACACAAGCACACTACATAAAAAGATAGTTACTTAGGTCACACATTCAAAATTAGGAAATGCCAGATTTAAAGGTTTCACCTTTGTTTAGCCCCTTTGTGTGCTTCCATTGTGAGACAGTCTTTAATTACATCAGTTTTTCAAGCTGTGGTCCACAGACCCCTGGGGTCCAGTAAGTGATGTCTAAGATTTCCACTCCTCCATTCAAAATTTTGTAGGGGTTCACAAATTAAAAAAAGGATGAAAACCACTGAATAGCATGATCCAGCCAATTCTGCCTCAGTCAGTGCACAGGATGAACTGTGCTCAGAGAAATGACTCCAGGTTAGGGTGACCAGACAACAAGTGTGAAAAATCGGGAAGGGGGTGGGGGGGGTAATAGGAGCCTATGTAAGAAAAAGACCCCAAAATTGTGACTGTCCCTATAAAGTCAGGACATCTGGTCACCCTATTCCAGGTTGTGTAGTGAATGAAGCTGTTGTCGGTACGACCCCTGCATTGCTTTCAATGGGAATTAAGCAAATGCTTGAAGTTAGGCAGGAGCTTAAGTGCTGTGCTGAAGATGAATGGGCTGTTGACCCAGCACCTAGCCTCTGTGCCTCTCAGCCTTGAACAGAGCTTCTTTCATGGTTGGCATGGGAGAGAAGGTATCATGGGTTGGGGAAGGCACCAGATGTGCCTCCTCCCGCTCCGCCCCCAGCACCTCCCCCTACAGCACTGTGGCTGGAGTCCAATCTCCCTATGGAGTGGCCCTGGCTCAGCCTGGGTCACCCGCCCTCCCTTCACTCTGGGGCTGTGGGGGCTTCAGTTGTGCCGCCTGCTGTCCCAATGCTCCAGGGCTAGGGGGGCTGCAGACACCCCACCCGCTCTCCCTTCGCTCTGGGACTAGGGGGGCTGCGGCCGCTCTGCCCACCCTTCCAATGGTCCAGGGTTTGGGGAGAGCTAGCCTGGGGTGGGGGCCAGCAGCTGCATTTGGGCTTCAGTGGGGGGTACAAAAGGGGCGGTATCTTGGGCGGGAGGGGCAGTGCTGGGTGCTAGCCTCCCCCAGCCGGCGGTTCACACACTCCCCATAATGGATAGCAATAATAGATTGTGTTATCAAACTCATCAACCATCTCAATTTATCATAAAATGCGGTTTATGGAGATTAATTTCTTGTTTAGGGCAATAAAACTGAAATGGCTACATAAAGTTTAACTAGAAGTTAACGGCATTTAAAGCTAGAAGTGGAACACATCACCTGAGTCGTGAGTCACTGTCCAGCTCCAGCCCTTCAAATAATTTTACTGCAAGTGACAAACATGAAAATGAGGGGGTTAGACGTGTCCTGGGGAGATGCACGGAGATGCCCAATTAACCCTGAGCCACGGATAAGAGTTTTTATTTAAAAAAACAAAACCGCACTGACATTAGTAACATGTGGCACTTGTGTGAGGGGCAGGAATTCGATAAGGGGATTTAACAAGGGCGGTTTGATCGCTCTGGGGAGTGGAGTTCTCTCTCAACAGAGCAGGTTCAACAACAGTGCAAGCTTCCCTGGCCACTCACTCTGCTGTGTGGATGAGGTGGCAGCTCCATCATTCCTTGACCTTTCTAGATATCTTAGGTACTTATACGGCCACTTTCACCAAAGTCTCTGAATGCCTCACAATCTTGCATGTATTTCCCCTCACACCCTCGTGAGGTAGGGGCAGTGCTGTTACCCCCATTTTACAGAGGAGGAACTGAAGCACAGAGGTTAAATGATTTGCCCAAGGTCATACAGGAAATCTGTGAGAGAGCAGGGGATTAAATATGGGGCTCCTAAACCCAAGGCTGGTAGCCTTGTCACTGGATCTTTCCACTGCCCACCAGGGCATAACTGGCCATTTTTTAATTATTATTAATTATTTGTATTACAGCAGGCGATTCTGGTACCTAAATCCCATTTTATGTCCCTAATCAGGTTCCTAACGTTTAGGATCTATCGTCAGATGCTCCACTGAGTCTAGAGCCTCATTTTACTACGTGCTGTACAAACGCAGGTAAAGATAGTCCCTGATCCAGGCCATTTATAATCTAATGGATACTAAACAAATTCCCAACAGAGAGGGTAGTTAACCATTGGAACAGATTGCAAAGGGATGTGATAAACCATCAGCACTTGAATACTCTAATTCAGGGGGGCTTGGCCTGAGGGCCACATCAGGGTTCCAAAACTGTATGGAGGGCCGGGTAGGGAAGGCTGTGCCTCCCCAAACAGCCTGGCCCCCGCCCCCTATCTGCTCCCTCCCACTCCTCGCCTCCTGACTGCCCCCCTCAGAACCCCAACCCATCCAACTCCCCCTGTTCCTTGTCCTCTAACTGCCCCATCCTGGGACCTCCTGCCACTAACTGCCCCCCCCGGACCTCACCCCCTATCCAACCCCTCTGCTACCTGTCCCCTGACTGCCCTGACCCCTATCCACACTCCCGCCACCGACAGGCCCACTGGGACTCCCACGCCTATCCAACCCCCCCTACTCCCTGTCCCCTGACTGCCCCCTGGGACTCCCTGCCCCTTATTCAACCCTCCTCCCCCTTACCATGCTGCTCAGAGACCCAGGACTGGCAGCCGCGCTACCCGGCTGGAGCCAGCCATACCACCGTGCAGTCTAGAGCACTGGGGCAGGAAGGCAGCTCTCGCAGCCACGCTATCCAGCAGGAGCTTGCAGCCCTGCCACCCAGAGCACAGGCGGCACGGCTAGCTGAGACTGCGGGGGATAGGGGACAGCAGAGGAGGGACCAGGGGGTAGCTTCCCCAGCCAGGCGCTCAAGGGCCAGGCAGGATGGACCTGTGGGCTGGATGTGGCCTGCGAGCCATAGTTTGCCCACCTCTGCTCTAACTGGAGACTTGCCTCCTCTAATATAAACACACAGCAATAAGCATATTAATTAAAAAAATCCCTTCCAAGACAAGACACTCCACTGTATATGCTGCTTCTTCTGGGGAAAGGATAAGAGAATGAACAACATATGATTCATGTTAAGTCACATTGCTTAATGCATTACTGGAAGGCGCTCAAACTCTACAGTGATGAACGGAGTATAAAATCCCACGTAGAATAGAATAGAATAGAATAGATGCCTTTTTAAATGACATACTCTAGTTTTGTAACAAGTTATTGGACTGGATAGAACTTGTGATGGATATGGCAAATTCCTGCAATATCGTTGGGAGCTTTTACTATACTAAGCTTAGGTATCATTGTGGGTCAGAGACTGTCTGTCATTCCATAGGGACCACAGCCCTCCAGGAACTAAGAACACCACGGGGTGATTAGGCAAATTCACTTAGGTTGTAACACCTCCTGAGAGGCACCACCACCTGGACAGACTTGCATATACCTGGTTTAGAGTGGATTCTCTAGAGACCAACAGACACAGAAAGGACTTTTGAATAAATAGGTTGGATTTAGGCTGACTCAGGGCCTCCTTTCTGATCCAGCAAATGGACAGACCTTCTGTCCAAAGGGGGCCCCATCCATCCTGGGAAGTGTTGGAAGAGGACTAGACTAGGGGGCTTCTTGTTCTGAGCAAAAGGCGTTATGAACTGGTAGGCACAGGAAATGCTTTTGGGGGTGGGGTGCATTGGAACGACAGTTCGCAGACCTTGTTGGAGTGATCTCTGGTAAGTATGTTAGCATCCGGGTTAGTATGTTTTCTCTGTAATGCTTTTACCTCAAGAATAAATGTACTTGCTTAGAAAGAGCTGTGAGGTAGCTTAACTGTGGCCTCTGAGGAGAGGGCAAAGCACGCCTGCTGAGGCAGTTTGCATTGCTGGAGAATTCACAGGGTAGACAGTGGGCCAGGCAGCCTAGAAATACCCTGGTCAGGAGGGAGAGAGGAGCATGTCTCAGTCCAAGAGAGGTGATGGCTAGGGAGATGGTGCCCTTGCTGGAAGGGAAATACAGATGCAGTCATGTTGAACTATGACAAGCCTCATTTAATATAGCAGAGAAAAATAATGCCCTCTGCTGGCAGGAAGTAGGTGAGATTCTATGTACTGTGTTACACATGAGAACAGGCTGGATGATCCCAGTGGTTCTTTCCATGGAAGGTAGCAGGGAGAATGGGTATATTTAGGAGCCGTTAGTGACATTTTTCATTCAGCATGGATAGCATGAAAGAATAAGAAACCAGCCCCCACATCCCTCTCCCCTTCCAACCTTCACCCATTTTTAGAACCAAACTCAAGCTCAACTTCAAAGTCCTCAAATGCTCAGATACAGTATTGCTGCCACCATCCCCCTTCTTTCTTGACATGTCTCCATGCTTCCTGCTTGGAATGGAAACAAGAAGATATCATAGTATCATAGACATGTAGGGCTGGAAGGGACCTCGAGAGGTCATCTAGTCTAATCCCCATCCTAAAGTAGGACAACGTAAACCTAGCCCAGCAGTTCTCAAACTGTCGGTCGCGACTGCCTTTGAATGGGGTTGCCAGGGCTGGCTTAGACTTGCTGAGGCCCAGGGCTGAAGCCCAAGCGCCAATGCCCAGGGCTGAAGCCAAAGCCCGAGGGCTTCAGCCCTGGGGGGCAGGGCTCAGGTTGCAGCCCTTGAGCTTCAGCTTTGACCCCCTGCCCAGAGCAGTGGGGCTTGGGCTTTGGCCCCCCACCTGGGGCAGTGGGGCTTGGATGGGCTCAGGCTTCAGTCCCCCCTTCTGGGGTTGTGAAGTAATTTTTGTTGACAGAAGGGGGTCACAGTGCAATGACATTTGAGGACCCCTGACCTAGACCATACCTGACAGGTGTTTGTCCAACTTGTTCTTAAAAACCTCCAATGAAGGGCATTCCACAGTTTCCATTGGAAGCCTATCCCAGAGTGTAACTACCCTTCTAATATAAAATGCTTTTCTAACCTAAATCTCCCTGCAAATTGAGCTGGTGATTGCTTGTCTCATCTTCAGTGGACATGAAGATCAATTGATACCTGTCTTCTTTGTAACAAACAAACCTTAATATATTTGAAGAATGTTCTCAGGTTCCCCCCTCAGTCTTCTTCTTCAAGACTAAATATGCCCAGCTTTTTTAACCTTTCCTCGTAAGTCAAATTTTCTAAACCTTTGATCATTTTTGTTGCTCTCCTCTGGATAATCTCCAATTTATCCACATCTTCCTTGACATGTATTGCCCAAAACTGGACACAGTACTCACCAGAGCTAAGTAGTACAGAATAATTATCTCCCATGTCTTACATATGACACTCCTCTTTATATACCCAGAATGATATTAGCCTTTTTTTTTGCAACTGGATCACGTTGCTTACTCATTCAATTTTCAGCAGTGCTAC
This sequence comes from Chelonoidis abingdonii, assembly GCF_003597395.2. Lineage (NCBI taxonomy): Eukaryota > Metazoa > Chordata > Testudines > Testudinidae > Chelonoidis > Chelonoidis abingdonii. Next base: position 14,275,487 of record NC_133770.1, on the reverse strand, counting down.
CATCTAGCCAGTTAGTCCCCATTTTGGAGCTGTGCATTCGTTCTAATTGTAGACTTTGCACTTGTGTTGATTGAATTTAATCTTGTTGGTTTCAGACCAATTCTCCAATTCATCAAGGTCATTTTGTATTATAATTCTGCACTTGCATCCCATCCTAATTTGGTGTCATCTGCAAATTTTATACCATACTCTCCAATCCATTATCCAAATAATGAATATATTGAATAGTATCAGACTCACGATAGATCCCTGTGGGACACCATAAGATGCACCCTCCCAGTTTGACAGCAAACAATTTATAACGATTGTTTGAGGTCAGTTTTTCAACCAGTTCTGCATCCACCTTTTAGTAATTTCATCTAGGTCACATTTTCCTAGTTGGCTTATGAGAATGTCATGTGCGGGACTGTGTCAAACAGCTTACTAAAATTAAGATATCATATCTACTGTCCATCCACTAGGCAAGTAACCCTGTCAAATTAGGTAGGGTTGGCATGATTTGTTCTTGACAAATTCATGTTGACTATTACTTATCACCCTATAATTCACCAGGGGTACGTCCAGACTACCCGCAGTATTGGCGTGTAGCAATCGATTTTTCAGGGATCGATATATCGCGTCTCATCTGGACGAGATATATCGAACCCCGAACGCATTCCCGTTGACTCCGGAACTCCACCGGAGCGAGCAGCGGTAGCGGAGTCGATACAGGGAGCTGCGGACATTGATAGGTCCTCTGTGTTCTTCTTTTTAAAGATAATGTGACAAAGTTCCTCCTCTACTTTGGTGGGTCCTGCGCTTATTGGCGGCTTTGTTCACCTCAGTGATCTTCCCCTCTTGTGGAACCCACAGTCTGGGTCAGCTCCTCCTGTGTCTGATCAGGAGTTGGGAGGTTTGGAGGGAACCCAGGCCTGCCCTCTACTCCGGGTTC